>NW_004444043.1:1168546-1191757 GCF_000243295.1 Trichechus manatus latirostris
TAGAACAAAATTCTAACTCACAAAAAAACAAGACCAGATTTACTGTCCTAAAGGAGACTGGAGAAACCCCGAAAGTATGGCCCCCAGACACCCCTTTAGCTCAGTGGTGAAGTCATCTCTGAGGTTCACCGTTCAGCCTGGGAGTGGACAGCCCCATAAAACCAAATGGGACTACTGAGGTAAAGCAGTCCAGGGACAAGGGCCAGAAGGCAGAAGGGGACAAGGAAGCTGGTGATAGGGAACCCAAGGTTGAGTAAGGATAACGCTGATGTGTTGTGAGGTTGTTAAACACTGTCATAGGGCAACATGTGTGCTGTTAAATGAGAAACTATTTTGTTCTGTAAACCTTCATCTAAGTGAGAATAGCAGCAAAATTGGAAGAGTGTAGTCGATATCACTAACTGTGCATGTAGAAATTTTTGAAACTGTACATCTTTGCCTATGCGTACTTTCACCAAAAAAAAAAAAAAAACAGTCGAGAAGGGAGAGGGTTGACATGTTGTGGGGTTGTTAACCAATGTCATATAACAATATGTGTACTACTGCTTCATGAGAACTATTTGTTCTGTAAGCCTTCACCTGAAGTACAATTAAAAAAGAAAAAAGAAAAAAAGAAAAAAAAGCAAATACTAACTTCGAAATGTTTATTTTTAACATTTAATTTCCAACTGGCTTCCTCTAACTATTCTAGCTGATGATACAAAAAAAGGAAAATTCTAGAAAAGATGAAATGAGGAACTTGAAGAACAATGGTGCCTGTACTGTCTCCTTCACGGAACTTTTAGAACACCTAAAGACGCATCTCATTCCTCGAGTCCAGTAGTCCAACCCTGCTCAAAAGGATACTACTTAGGATACAAAGAACTTTGCTCCTCAAAAAATAAATAAGTAAAATAAACAATATCCCATAGGGATTGAGGGACAGTGAGAAGGAAATACTCCGTTTGAATGCTGCAAAGAAAGTCCCTTAACAGAAAAAGCAAACCATCTGCCTTCACTTAAAAGTCTGAGTTGTGTGTGATTTCCTGCATCTAAGAACCTCTTTCTGAACTACAAAGAGGCCACAAAACATCACATTTTCCCCTCCCAGCTTCCCCCTTCAAAAACCCACAAGATGGTGATCAACAAACAGCCCCTTGTCTTTAGGCATAGTTTTAGAAGCCACAAGGAAAAGATAAAAGTTAACTGGAAGAGCAAGTTTGTAAACAAATGAGAAATAGGTTGACAGGGAGGAAGCAAACTCCATCTTGATAAGCAACCAGCACTCTCAGTCCCATGTGTAGGAGAATCCAAGTGAAGGCTACTCTCATCCTCTCACCCACTGAAAGCAGTCTGGGTGGAAAGCCCAGCACAAGCCCTCCAGCCTGGACTCCCGGCAGAGTTGCAGAGAATCCTCAGACACCCCAGGAGTTCTGGGTAGGTGCATGAAGTTCAGGGATTCAAAGACAAACCCAAGAACTCTCCCAGCCTTCAGGGATTCTCCAGTCCAGGAATGACCTGGGGCTAAATCTCCAGCCCGTGGCAGACCCATCTCCCAGGAGACACTTTCCCTGGTAAATTCATCGTCAGGCCTGGATCCACCACTTATTACCTATATCACCTTGTGCATGTATGATCCTGTTTAATCACCTTTTCATTGGACATAACTCCTTCCTTAGCGCTGAAACAAAGAAAACAAAGAATCTGGGGAATGTGCCTAGATCAATGATAAGCACATGCCAGATATATAATAACTGTTCACTGAAAGAAAATGCCAAGTCCACTCAACACTCACTGCTTTAGGTTAAAAATCCACAAATATTCTCCTATGGTACCAAGAAAGATGAAATTAAGAATCCAAGGCATAATGATATGAGAAGGGAAAAAGTTAGGGGGAGCCCATGGTATCCAGAAAAAAAGTCCAAATTCTTACTTATATGCTCCTAAAAGGTTAAATTTCGTCCTCCAGATTTGTTTCTCTTGCAGGTCCTAGGACAAGTAAAAAGACAGCTACTGGGTCCTGCCCAAGGCCCCAAGCTGCTGCCACCTGGTATCACCTGCCCAAATGTAGATCCTCTGACAGTGTTAAAAAGAATATAATTTAAAATCTACATATACCTAGATTTACTAAACAGGAGTAAACTTGGCCCCCCTACCCTACAACGTCCAAATCAGAGACAACAGAAAAGTATATAAATATAATATACATATGTATTAATTATGAAATATCATCAGAAGATAATCTTACCTTAGAAAAGGTAGATTTAAACCTTAGTGGAAAACACAAATAACAATACCCCCCCGTCCCTCACTCCCCACTCCCCACCCCCTGCACACACACTTCTTCGAGTCTTTTCTGGAGTTTTTGTACAGCCATAAAAATTTCACTTATAATCTCTCTTCAAGATTTTCCAGTCCAGAAGTGACCACCTCCTGCTCATCCTCTCTAGATTACTCTTTCTAAACATTTACAGACCAAAAGAAAGTTCTATCAGTGAAATTTTATGTGGTTTATTACTTTCAGTCGCAACACCCCACCTTTGATAATGGTTTACTTTCATTATTATGTAAGAGTTCAATCACACCCATTTCTGAAAAAAAATTAATCACTGTGTAAAAATATAATAGACACATTTGTGCCTACATATTCAAACTCCTACTTCACCATCCAGTCTTCCAAATCTAAGTGTATACAAATTAGACAAGAGATGCACGAGGAATTAGTATTACTCCCCCCCCCCCAAAAAAAAAAATGTTTTTAAGGGAAATACGGTCTAAACAGAACTTTAAACAAATTGACTTCCACTGCAAGCACTGTCCCCAAATAAATTTATTACACCCTAGAATCAAGTACACTCAGGGCTGGAATGTCATGCCAGTCATATATTACTTTAACCTCAATAAATCTCTTCTTACTCTCCAAATTCTAGGCTGCTTTCTAAAATAGTTCATGAAAAAGCACCAACCTAATTAACAACAGCTTCCTCAGCAACAATGGCCTTGATTTCACTTATTTACACATTAACTGCAGCCTCCTTTTGGCCAATCCAGTCTATTCTCTGTACTATGCCGAGCCTTTTATCTGCCCTGGACAGCATTTTCTCCAGCAGATGAAGTAGATGCCGATTGATTTGCTGTCGAGCACGGTAAATTAATAGCAACAAATTGCTGAGGGCCTGTCTCGCTGCTCCACCATGCTTCGGCAGTTTTGCTTTATTTGCTCCATGATGGGCAGCAGTCGGCCTCTTCAAGTCAATTTCTTCTTAACAACCTGCAACACTTTTCAATGGTGAAAATAGAGCTGTTCCTTGTAAGTCAGAAATCAATATCCTATTGCCCTTAGAAAATGCTAAACAAGCAGTATTGGCAATCCACTTGGTACTAGAGGGTATCAGATATAATGCAAATCCATACTGCTTCCCTCCTTGTAGTTATTACAGTTTGCTAAAAGGTTCCTAATGTCATTTATCATCATTTACCATCGACCAGAGAGGCTATGATTATATGATATCCTATCAGTCGGCAAGGCCCCTTCATTTCTATTCAATTAATATTTTAGCAGCACTCAAATGGTTGTTGCCCAAGTCTTGGAATAAAATTTACATGGCTTGAAATGGAACAGGAGTTTTCTTGCTACGATTAAAAAAAAAAAAAAAAAAAAGACCATCTCTATGAATATATATAGTGTACATACACACACATATAAACACATAAACATTTATATACAAATGTGCAATACTGCTTTTAGATTATAAGTGTTGGAAAATTCTAAAATTTTCTAATTATTTCCAAAATTCAAATACTAGCCTAAATTTTTTTTAAAGCAAAAAGATCTCCGGATTAGAGAATATTAACTACAAGGAAGTCAGGAGTTTCTCATTCTCTCCTTTTCAAAATGTGGTAAATTCATCTCTTTTTACAATTCCTACAGGTTTAATTCACATATCTACTGTTCTTAATCTACATCACTTTTTAAAGTGGTAACTGCTGCTGTCAGATTAAATCAGGGAGGTCTTCTTTAATTACAGCATTACAGGTGAAGGATGAGAACGAGTAGCATTTAGCAATGATATTAACTGCATGCATCATCACGTTCTGCCCACGATCGCTAACCCATTTAGGAGAAGCCATGCTGCATTTACAAAGAGGAACCATCAGCAAAAAAAAAGTAACAACTAAACCTTAGGCCAAATGCCCCATCAAAAACAAAAAACAAAACCCCACACTTAAAGGAAATCCTTGTGGAAGAAAGTCAACGTTCTTTCATTTTTTTAAAATTCCATTATGAAGACATCACAATAAAACATTTTCTAACCATGTCCCATTTGTCATCTTCACTTTCACACTAGAACTTAAGATAGCAACGAAGCATTAATTCACATTATAGCCTAGAACTCTCCACCCTAACTTTACAGGGTTTTGTTGCAGCTTCATCTGCTCAGCTTTATTGATCCTACCAAAGATTACCAGAAATTAGATTCATATTTTATGCTCTAATTCCATGTCATGTTACTGAGTTCCCTCAAAAAAAAAAGAAAAAAAAAAAAAAACCTAATTCTACCAGACTAATGCTATTTACTCAGTTACCAAAATTTAAATTAATTATGTTCTCAAACATAATTGTTAAAAATTGGCAACATTATGCAGGCTTAATTAAGATTAAATCCAATTTACTAAAAGTACTTTAATTGGTACTAATTACATTAGCTTTCATTTCAGAATGACAAATTCCCCATAGGTTTCACTTTATGGTCCTCTATCAGAAGCAACAAAGGGTGACTGATGATGAGCATCACAGAAGGGAGGGGGGGCAATCCCCACCCCCACCCTGTTTGTCACTGCTCTGTGCTTTTATCCTTCTATCAATTTGCTAAGTCACAGAGTCATGACTCCATCACAGCCATCATTTTCTGTTCCAATGAAAAATTTCTCTAAAAATGAATACTCTGTGGCTGGCTGCAGCCAAGAACAGGAGCGTTAACCAAAAAATACACAAAGGTTTCAAATATCAGGGCCACCAATTACTAGCGGGTACTTCCAAGGACTCCAGGGACTCCTACTCTTGAACCCTTCGAGACATAAATCTAATAAGTGAATAAGCCTAACCCGATCTTGAGAACTAGGCCCAATTACGCCGCAGGGCAACTTCCCTGCATTATTGCTGCTTTCCATTACAAGGGCATCCAGCAAGTGCATCTGGAAGAGAGGCTAAGAAGAACCAAGGCTGTCTGCCTAGGAAAACAAATAAAGACAGATATGCCTCTGTGCTTAAGGGGGGAAAGAAAGAAAATATAATAAGTAGGTGGTTTGCAGGACTGTCTGTACTTCATAATGTGATAAACTGCCCTCAGGATTCTTGATATGATTGAATTTAAAAGCAAGAGGAAAAAAAGAGAAAATTTACTCCATTCTCAGTTTTAAATGGATGGCGTTTGAGGCCAGCTGGACACGAAGATGACAGGATTATAGAGGTATAAAATGTGTAAAATTAAGGGATCTCACATACCAAAAAAAAAAAAACAAAATACATTCAGCCAAATACAAGCTACGCACCTCTCAGACACGTAGGTGGTATACGGAAATCTGGAAACAAGTGGATAAGGTAAACAAAATACAGAAGGAGAAATAAAGGGACATTAATCATCTAGTCTAATCTTTGAAAAGACACTAATTAGTGGGGGTGATGGGAAGACCAAAAAAAGCCGTGTACAAGATCCAGACCTAAAATGAAATGTAATAAGGATAATTAACAAACAATATTTCTCGTGTAATTTATTCCTATAAGGTACGTCTAAGGGGATCCACCTGTAACTTGAATGGATTCTGTTTAAGCAAGAGATGTTTACATTAGTAATCTAAACAGAAATGGCAAAGATGCCAAAATAAGAATTTAATTTCAACACACAGCATTCAAACTATACTGTACTATACCATACACTAAACCACACTACACCATCTTGACATAACCCAGTAGCATGCGAAGTAAAACAGTATCTGAAATAAAAGACCACAGTGCTAAGTAACTCATTTTTCCTCAACTTTCTGTTTTCAAATACTGTCCCCATCTGATTGCTTTTACTGTTTAACAGTCATTTAAAGATCTACTATCTGAGTGCATTCTGAGCATGTGGTGAATAACCATCCCCAAAAAGGAATCCATAAACAGTAAAAGCCTAATAATATGTGGTCACTTCATATTTTCTAAACTTAGAAGATAATGACATCCACCTTGAACATAAATAAGAGACAAAAAGTGTTAGGTTTCTCTCATCTTTTCCCAGCAGGCAACCATATACACACCTATTCAGAAATGGTTAATGAGACTTGAAGCACTATCACTAGGAAATCACTAAAAATAAACGCTTCCAAAAGGAATTATGATTACCAAACAATATTCAACACGTATGCATGTGTATGTGTACACACATATACGAATATACTATTTCTTCCTGTCTAGGAAACTTAAACCAAACCTTTCTGCTCAGTCTCCTGCAAAAAAGGCTGTCTGAGTCATACCTCTCCACTTTCTGACTAATTACCTTTTTTTTTTTTCCTTTTGGCTGAACTAATTGCTAGATTTCAAGACCCAGTGTTGAACCTCATCACATCCTTCTATCAGGCTCATTTACTCTACAAATTTTGGAAGTTAACGGTTACAGTTCCTGGTAAAACCCAACTAAGCAGCCTCCGGGGACCAGTAAAAGGATTTTACATCAATTTCTTTTTGTAGGTCCACAGATTTCATTTTGATCCTCCCCAGCTCACCCTCTATCCATTCTTTCACTTTGAGCCAACTGAAAGGCTCCACACAATTTACAGTTTTACTTTTTAATATTTTCCAAGAAAAGCGCTTTCATAAAACAAGTTTGCAATGCCTGAAATATATAAAGTAACTCTTTTAAAAGAAAAACAACATATTTTCAAATTTACCATCCTGATTTTGAAAGTGTATAAAAGATCAGCATGCATGCAGACATTTTTAATCACGTTTTTAAATAAAATTAGAATAATATGCAACAAAGATGGGGAGCCGCACATGAAAAATAGCATTCTACCCGTATAGTCTTAAAATACAGGTAGCCGCAAAAACATGCAAAATTACAAAACATACAATTCTCTTTTTAAAGCACGCAGTATTACCAATTGTCACTTAATATGGTTATAAACAAATAACTTACCTGCTTATGCATTTCTATATTCAACCCATAGGACATTTCATAATACTGTCAAAGAAGGAAAAGCAATTAAATTAGTGCCCTTCATCAAGCAATCTTTTGAAGAAAGTTTGTTCAAAATGTCCCAAAACAAAATAAAAGCCTCACCTAAGGCAAAATATCCATAACATCTACGCCTCTAAATCAAGGAAACGCCAACCACTATCTTTAGCCTAATAAAACTAGAAACCACCTTAAGACAGACTGTAAAAGAATAACTCACAGAACTAAAAAAACTGAGTTGAAACATAGCATTCTTAACATCTCCAGTTGTCTTTTTACATCAGAAGCAGATGAGTCAAAAAGCCTGATGAAAACTCAGTACCATATGGATTCTAATTCCTAGGCAAAACATACAAGTGGACAAGTTAACGGCAAAAACGTGTCTCCTACAAATGCTGATGTTTTGAAAAAGCTATTCAAAACGGTGGTGCTACGTAAGAGTTCAGTTTTTCATTTTTAGTATATTGCTCACATTAACACAGTCAAAGAAAAAAGGTTTGATAGAAAATGAATGAGTTACTCAGGAGCCTTTACGAACAATCACACAAATATGCTTAATAATACTTCTGAAAAAGAACTGATTTTTTTTTTTTTTGAACATGTAGTATAACTGGCATTATAGAAATTGTAGCAAAACAAATCAGCTATCCAGGGAACTAAAACACTCCTCAAGTCAATGCTATAAAAATGAAAATGCACACACACACACAAACACACACCCAATAGTAATATAAAGAGTGAAGAAAAAAATTTGAAAAGGGGTCTGCTGTCTTTCCTTATCCACCATTCTTTTTTTCCCCCCTCCACCATTCTTTAAAAGAACTAAAGCATATCAAAATCTTAACAGTATACCAAAAAACTGGTTAAAATTGTTTGGAGCAAGAGCAATAAAACAACAAAGAAAACCTCTAACAGTAACATTTTGCTTGTGACTCTAAACAAAACATAAATGAGATTTAGTTTTTATTTTTTTTCTATCTATAAAAACAAAGCACAGAAAATTATACCCCATGCAGCTAAACTTTTTGAGAATTCAAATCAAAGCAGGTTGTCAAAGGCAAGTTATAACATCCTAGAATTACAGGTTGCTAATGGACACATTCCCACAACCTCAACTACACTGGCACCACAACTAGGATCTATCCTGCAGCCTCCAGCAATCTGAACGTATTCTAGCTTTTGGTATCTCAAACTAATAAGCACTCTGAGTCTGTGACACAGTTTTCTTACCATGACATAATGCCGCTGCATCTCCGTCTTCTCACTGGCGAGTTTCTCACATTCCAGCTTCAGGCTATTGGAGACATAATGAAATCTAAGTACAACGCAGAACTTGACTTACATCCTTCAAATCTAAATACACAAGCCCTTCTCTAAATCATCACCTACAAACACCAAATCAACAATCTTAAATACCACCCTCATTATTGAAGGAAGGGAGAAAAACAGGTGATTAGAACCAGTCTAGACTTGCCCTTTCAAGATCAAATGTGGGTTTGCTTGTTTTTTTACAAGGAAAAAAAAAAACCTCTTCTGACAAATTTAATTCTAGAATCTCATCCAGAAATGTGTACTTACTAAACTCACTTAATAAAACAAAATACAGGGAAAATAAGCATCAATAACATCTGCATATCCAGGCACAAATAAGTCCCCCAAAATGTCACAAGGGAGTTTTTTCTTTAATGTTCCACGAACAGAGTGATGAAAATATGAATCAAGCATGTCTTATGAATGATGTTTTATTTCTTCCCTCCAAAACACAAAGACAAGTTGAATACCACCACCCAGGGGCAAAGTGCTGATCGGGTTCAGTGGTTTTTTGGTTCTCGCATTTATGAAATACGAGTTTATACATCATTAAAAAGCCAGCAAAAGAAAAATGTTTGAAAACGTCTCTAATAACCTCCTCTATAACAAAACATTTTTTCAGCATGAAAATAATGAAATCGCTCACTCGCGACTTTCCAAGGCTCTTGGCTCTTATTATTCCAGTGGAATGGCAGAGAAAAGTGAGAAGGAATCAAGCCCAGGGTAATAAAGCACCAAAGAAGTCAAAAGGCCCCTGAATCCTCCCAACCTTCCCTTCTCTAAGCCCCAATAAATCAATATCGAAAGTTTGGCCTCAGCGTTTTCCAAGTCTCCCCAGTTTCGATTGTTCTGGCTTGCCATTTTTTTTTTTTTTAAATTTACGAGAGAAATGTTTAATTTCTTTACACCTGCCTGAAGAAAAAGACGCTTTTACTTGCCCTTTCTGCCTACAAGAAAAAACGATAATAATGCCTTTGCGGCGGCCAAAAATAAGGGTGAGGGTGGGGGATGTTTGTGTGTGTTTGAGGTGTTGGGGGGGTGGAGGAGACAAGAGCTAAGCAAACAGAAGGATCAGCTAAAGTCAATATCATTACCTGTGGTATTGAGCCTGTAAAAACTGAAACTCTTCCTTAATCCGATCACAGGACTCGGAAATTGTAAATTTAAAGGGCTGTGCAGGCTGATGCGGTGCCTAAAGAACAATAAAATATTTAATTAGCCCACATCACAGGAGAAGCAGGGAGCTGGAGAAAACATACCACGCGGCGCTAGCAAAGGGGGTGCTGGGGGTCGCTGTATAGGCAGGGAAAGAGCGATTAAAACTCTCCTGCCGGCCCCTCCTCTCCTCCAACAGCCCGGGCAAGGGTTGATTGCGGAGTGGCCCCCACCCTCTGCCTCCTCGCGTCCCAAGCCCCGCGCGCCCCGAACTCCGCAGGTTCGAGACCCCGCTCCCTCCCTTGCCAACAGCGAGCGACGACGGGCCGGTGCACCGCGCCCACTCCCTCCGCACCCGGAATCGAAACTGGCCCGTCGAGGGGACTCGCGCCATGGCGTCGGGCCGCGGTCAGGCCGGGGGAGAACGGGTGGCGCAGACGGGACGCAGACGCAACCCTCCTGGGCTCCCTCGCTCGCCCGCCCCCAGGGGTCGGCACTCCGGAGCTGCAGGCGGACGAGCCGCGCCGCCGCTGAGGGCGCCCTCCCCGCCCCGGCGCGGAGTCGCGCCTCCTTCATCGCTCGCTCCCCCCACCCCCCACCCCGCAGGAGTCGCGGCGTGGGGACGGCGAACGACTCCGCGCGGCTTCCAGGAGCTTCAAAGACAACAATAAGAAAATGGCTACAACTCAATTGCCTCTCCGCACCCCCTCTCCGAGAGTGGCACCGGGCCGAGGGGAGGGGGGGTATGGCGGGCGGGCAGGCAGCTCCCAGAGCGGCGCTCGGAATGCGGGCCGCACTCCACGCCCCTCCGGCCAAAACACTACTAAGCACGCAGGAGGGCGACGCGGAGAATCCTCCGGCGCCGGGCAAGCCCGCGCCCCGCCACATGCACTCACCGGGTGTCTGGTCTGCGGGTACATCTTGCTCAGGTCGCGAATCATCCAAACCGATTTAGTTGGCTGCTCTAGGCAGAGGCGCGCGGCTCATTGGCTTTAATGGTCCCGAGGAGGAGGCGGCGGCGGAGACGGCCGGCCGGGTCCGAGGGGCGGCTCGGGCAGTCGGGGCCCCCGCCGGGTCTTGCGTGACGCGGCCGGGAGGAACGCGCGGCGGCGGCGACTGGGTCCCGGCGGCCGGGCCGCTCCGCATTCCCCGCGGGCGTCACTGGCCCGCCGCGGGCATTGTCCAGCGCGCGTCTCCCGCGGCAACGCTCCGACGTTCGCTCCGCAGAGGCGCGCCTGCCGAGCCCAGCGCCACAGCCGTGCCGCTCGGCTCGGCCGGGAAAGTGCGAGCTCCGCAGCCGACTGGCCGCCGGCAGCGCCGCTCCCTCGCTCGCTCGCTCGCTCTGCGCCCCACTCCAAACTTTTTATTTGTCTTTTAATTGGTTGTTATTCCTCCGAATGAATGATCTCTTCTTTCCTAAAAGCAAACACAAACTCCTTTGGTTCGGAAGAGGTCTCGGCGGTGCTTTTTAGTTTCTCTGGAGATTTTTTTCACTTCACAGCAACGATCTTTTAAAAGGCACCTTTTAGCTTCTTTTACCACATCTCATTTCCTTATTTTTCTTCCTTCCTGTTTTCTTGTCTTTTTTTAACCCCAAATTGAAGGGGATTATAAAAATAAAAGTGAAACGCTTGCGGCTGTTTTTTTTAATTCTCTCTCCTTTCAAACTCTGCGAACACCACCTCAAAATAATATACAAGTGTGTGAGAGGGGGAAGAAAGCAGCCAACAGCCCAAACACCCGCTCAGAACAGCTCTAACAACACGCTCTGTGTAGGTGACTTCTTTGACCAAATTTAGCAGCAGCTAATCATTAACATTCTGATACATATTCACAATCGTCCGTGAGGGATCGCGGAGCATCCCGGGAGATGTAGTCCGCCCACGGCGAGTAAGGCTGAGGATTTGACCAGATTGACTACAATCACCGGCCGGCCACGCGACCTCTCTGGGGCGCCCTCCAAGCGCTCCGCCCACCCCCGGCACGGCAGGCATCTCCAGCAACCAATCAGAGAGGGCTGAACATTAATCGCCGTTCTATGTTACTGCCCATCATTTCACTGCTGACAAATGGCGAGCCGTTGGGGAGGAGCCGGTCAGGATGAAACCCACGTGGGGGCCGGGCGGTGCCTGCGTCTCCAACCAATGAACAGAACGGGATGGGGTTGGCAGAGGCGGGGCGGAGATGGCCCGCCCAAGGCGGAGCTTCGTCTTGGCTGACGTTCCTTAGCGCGAGCGTTCGAACCAGGGAAACATTTGTTCAGCTGTCAATCAAAGTAACGTGGGGCTGGGAGAAGCGGCGGCGGCGACGGCTGCTGCTGTTGTTGCTGCCCTGGGTGCATCTTCAGAACTGGGTGTTGGTGGCGGTGGTGGCGGCAAAATAAAGGGGGTAAAGGGGGCAGTGAGACTTGGGGCTGGTCAGAAGATCTCCTTCCGAGTCTCGTCCTCCCTCCCTCCCCAAACACCCCCGGCCCTTCGCTCCGCGGTCGCGCCAGGAATGCGGACTAATTAGGGTCCAATGTCTCCTTAAAGAGACAAGCTCGGCCTTGTGTAACGCGCCGAAACCCCTGTTGAGACAAGAGAGGGAGGATCACGCTGATCCGACTTCGTTCGGTTCACATCAATTTTACGCACCGCTGGAGCCGGCATAATTTTCCGTGTGAACGCGGACTCGGGCCCCTGCCCTTGTTTAGAGCCGAAGACGAAGCTGCGAGACGCCTACCTGGGCGGGGGACAGGGAGCGGCGGGTGGGCTGGCACCTCTACGAGCCTCGGGGGAAGCTGTGATTGCCGTTTAACCCCGAAGCGAGGTCGCTTCCCCCCAGGCAACTAGGGAAGGAAGCGCCCCAATAAGATCCACCCGGGGGCCGCGGGCGCGCATCCGTGTAGTGTCGGCGTGGGCTGAAGACCCGCGGGCGGGGGCCGAGGGATTCCCAAAGAAACTTTGCTCTGGGGTCCACTTGCACCCAGCAGACTGTCATTCGGTCCTCATTTAAGCAAGGCCAACGCGGCCTTTACCCCGGCTCTGGGAAGAAAACGCCCTCTGTTCGTATCGGCGATGCTTCGGCTCCCAGCTTAGTGGGAAGAAGACTATCTCCTCTCCCTCTTATGCCGCTGCCCCCCACCCCCCACCCGCTGCTCTTTGGAGTAGCCTGCCCTGTAGAAACGTGGGGCACGCGGGCCCCAAGACAACGCGGGCTGGTCACCATGGGGTAGGAGCTGGAAAGATGGAGGCTACCCGAGGGCGGGGGCAGGGGAGATGCAGGCGGCTGGGAGGTGGGGGGCAGCCTCGGCGGGGAGGGGGCGTGCCTAGATGAGGGCTTTGGAGGTGGGGTGGACTCGAACTCGGAGGCAAAGGAGGGAGCGACCCAGAGCAGGCAGCCCCTCCAACCTTAACTCCCATCCAGCTGATGGCAGCTCCCAAGTTTGAGGGAGAGGCCACTGGGGCTCCAAGCCATCTCTTGCGAGTCTCTGCCCTTTGGGGGATAGGGAGGAATTCGGAAAAGGTTCAAGTAGCAAGCCAAAACTGGTTGCCGTGGAGTTGATTCAGATTCACAGCGACTCTATAAGACAGAGTAGAACTGGCCCATAGTTTCCAAGGAGCGGCTGGTGGATTAGAACTGCTGACCTTTTAGTTAGCAGCCAAGGGGTGGCTAATTAGATGGTCTCAGATTTGGACATTAATTTTTGAATGTCCTTTGCCCACTCTAGCTAGAGATGTCTGAGATGGTGCTGTTGGTTTAGCATTAGTGGAAAACCATTCTTCTTGACGATGTCACTTTCCTCAGTGGACGAATTAATTATTTAATAACTATCCTAGCACATCTTATGAGCCTCCTTATGTGCAGGGTACTGTGGAGGGCTGGTGCAAAGGAAGGCTATGATGGTCCTCTCATTCCTTACCAAAACTCTGGAACTGGAGCTCACAAAATGTTTCAATTCAGCAAACATTTTCTCCTGCATCCCCAAAATAAGAGGACGGAGGAATCTAACAGTTTTCTGAACCTCTGTCATCCAATACCTACTACCTATATGTGGTTGTTGAGCACTGGAAATTCGGCCAACTTAAAATAAAATGTGCTCTAAATATACATACACACCAGATTTTGAAGAGTTAGTATTAAAAAAAAAAGAAGAAATTGAAATAGCTCAATAATTTTTATAATGATTACATGTTGAAACAATATTTTGAATATATTGAGTTAAAACAAAATATATTATTAATATTATTTTTGCCTGTTTATTTTTACTTTTTTTTTTTTAACTTGGCTACTAGAACATTTAAAATTTCTTACGTGGATCACATTATTTCCATTGGACAATACTGTTCTGAAACATTTGCAAGAATCAAAACGTAGAAGACTTGAGTGATGCAATTTCTATACTAGGACAGTGATTTTTCTAAGAACACCAGCAGCAACAACATTCTATCCTAAGGTCATTTATTTGCTCCCACTGGAGCTTTTCAATAATTGGTTAAATCACCCACAGTGCCTCTGTAGGGAAGTTCCATGTTCTCTGTTTTAGCCAGAATGTTAGCAAGTTCCATAAGAACAGGGACTTAACATAGTTGTGCTCACAGCTGCACTCGAAATGCTTAGAATGATGTCTGGCACATAGTTGGTGCTCAGTAAATATTTGTTGATGACATTAATGAATGAATGCCATGTTGTGTCAATATAGAAAGCTTCTGCATCATCTGGGCTGTATTTATTGAAATTCTGTGCAGTTATTTCCCAGGACAGGAAATGAGAATTCTAATAATAGAACCTGAAGAGCTATTGAGAGGGTCACTGGACAAAGGGGAAACTTTGCTCTGTTAGGAAATATCAAATAGCTTGTAGCAGGGACCTTTCTCCTAGTATCTCTTGACAGTTTGTGTCAACAGAAGAGTAACTAGAGAAATCAGGATGTTTCTTTATTTTTTATTAAGGACAGTTTTAAAATACAGTACTTGGATATGTTTCACATTTTGGCTATGTGGCCCATAACCTATTGCCATCAAATTCCGACTCATAGCAACCCTAGAGAGTAGAACTGCCCCATAGGGTTTTCTAGGCTGTAGATCTTTATGCAAGCAGACTGCTGTATCTTTCTCCCATGGAGCAGCTGGTGGGTTTGAACTGCCAACCTTTTGGTTAGCAGCCAAGCACTTCACCACTATGCTAGCAGGACTCCTGGCTATGTGGCAGATCTATATAACTCTCAATGATGTCTCAGATGCCAATTGCAGCAGCTGGTGGCCCAGCCCTGGTCCCAACACAGACAGCAAGTGCTGCTTATGGCTACTTTTGTCTCCCACTCTGCTCTCTGAGCTTCTCACAAACTGTTGTGATGAGCTGTGAAGTTAAATGAAGGCTCATCTTATTCCTACTGCACAATGTGGGCTCCAGAATTTTCATGTAGAAGGGGCTTGGTTTTCACTTGGGTTATATGTAATAAATCATTGATTCTTTCACCAAATATTTACTGGGTGCCCAATATGTGCCAGAACATGGGAATTTAGCAGTAAATGTGATTTAGTGATTTATTACCTCTCAGCTCCAAATTCACCCTCTTTGCCTGCTCTATGAAAATGGATCTGGGCCCTTTAAATTGTTCCCTTTGCCAGCTGGCACTGAAGCCTTGCCAGTAGAGGGCACTGGAGAGACATTGCAAGGAAGAAGGTTTTGCTTCCTGGTTGTGGTGTGCTTCATCAGTATGTTTCTACAGTACAGGTGCAGTCAGCAGCACCCAGCAGCTTCCCACATAACCCCCCTTAGGCAGTTTTGTGTGGAGTGCCTCAGTGAGATATCTCCCCAAACAGTTTTCCCCAGCACCCCAGAGGATGGATTTCCAGCAAGTTTTAGCGTGCAGGTTTCTGGCAAATTCCAGAAGGCAGATTTGCAGCAGAGTCCACCTGCATAGCACTATAGCACCTTCACTGCCATTCAAAGAGACAGCTGCTGCCTCTCCAACAAAGTCTGGATCTCAGCCCTAGGGTGTGTGGGGAGTTGGGGGAAGGCTCTTGTTTGGGCACTCTTATCTCAGCCCTAGGGGCAGTTACTGCTCCTTATATCTGCTATTTCTATATTCTTTAGAGGTCTTTTTACTTCCTACTAGTCAATCCCTCTTTACTCCAATTCTCTGTTATGTTAATCATTCTTTATATGAAACTTTCCTTGTTCAAGTAACTATGATTTCTCTCTTGATTTTACCCAGACTGATACAGTAAATGGCATAAGAAAAATCTCTTTCCCTGTTAGAGCTTACATTCTAATGGAGGAAAACAGATAGTTTAACAAGTTACAGTATAATAAGAAGATGGTGGTAAGTGCTATGAAGAGAGAGAAAGCAAGATAGGAGTGACTGGCCCCTGGGTGGTGTGAACAGTTTACACTCGACTGCTAAGCTTAAGGTTGGTGGTTTGAACCTACCCAGTGGCACTGTGGAAGAAAGGCCCAGTGACCTGCTTCTGTAAAGATCACAGCCAAGAAAACCCTATGGAGCAGATCTACTCTATAACACATGGAGTTACGATGAGTTGGAATTGACTTGATGGCAAAGGGTTTGGTTTGGTTTGGTTTGGGTTAGGAGCGACTAGAGTGGTGGAACTAGTTCAGGTGAGATGTCATAGACTGTTTCTCAGAAGAGGCAACAGTTAAGAGAGGCCTGAATGCCCAAAAAACTTCAGCCGTGACAAAGATCACTGAGAAGCGAATTTCAGGTGGATGCAAAGGCCCTGTCTGGAGAAGAATTGGTGAATGTAGGGATTTTTAAAAGGCTGGCATGTGCCAGGGGGAAAGCAGTATAAGTTTAGGTAACACCCAATAAGGTATTTGTTTTCTATTTTGAGTGTAATGGAAAACCATGGTGTGAGGTGGGGGCGTAGGTGGATGCATGTTGTAAGTAGACACAGGATCATTACAGAAAACAAAGTGATTGAAAGGTGCTCTTATTTACCCTTGACCTCAGATTGAGAAAGTGTCTTTTCCGTATTAAAGGACATCTATTAATTTTACTTTGGGAAGATAATAAAGATTATGAAGGCACTAACCCGACCCTTCCCCCCAATACACGTCCTTTGGCACTGCCGCTAATGAGTAACGAGTAAATTTTAATTTGAATATAAGCCACCTATGCAATTCAAAAATGTCACACTCTGCTTTGAATATACAACTAGAACAGAAATCATAATAGAGAATCAAGGCTACACAAATCCATTTCTAGATCAGCAATTGACTTGTTCAGTAGCAGACTTGTCATTACACCCAATTATGATAAGATAGAGATAACCATACACAGTACTCCTTATTAAAAAAGATTTAGTAAATTGATGTCAGATAGAGTGCCAAGTTTCTAAACTTGTCTAATGAGGCAGAGCTTTACTTTTGCCGGCTGCCCTTGTGTTCAGTAGTAGAGATAGCCAGGCCCTCTTTGTGTTGCGATGTCCTTTAGTAACGTGATAGATAAAAGGCAAATGGGTACCCATTGCCTATTTTGGGAAACGGAGGGCTTGGCTGCCGAGTGGGGTTGACGTATTTGCGTAGGAAATGAGGCTTCTGGGAGAAAAGTCTCGTTTTTGAGATGCTGAGTTATTTGAACTCCCTGAGATGGTCTCTAATTAACTACTGGCAGAAATGAACACTGAGGCCTTTCTCCTTCCCGCCCAGGGGTTGAGGGGCAGGGATAGTGGACAGAGGGCAATGCAGGGGAGGGGGGATGTCTAGAACTCTCCATGAAGTCAACAGGAGGATGGACTGATGAGCAGGGTTCAACATCAGTATCTGTGTTACTGAGACAAGGAATACTGGTGTTTTCTCATTCTGAAAGAACTCTTAGTTGAAGATGGAAACCCCCTTTTGGTTCAGTCACCTTGACACTAAATGGAGTGCTTTGGGGCAAATGGCTGAGTGTTTGAAAATAATGAAGGTCTGTGTAGAACCCCCTGTGTTTAATAGGGACATTTATGTCAGCAATAGTTCTAGGGGTCTGAGAGAAACCCTGGACTTCTTGCTAGTCTGAACAATTGTATCAAATATTTTAAAATACCTGCAAATGTGTTTATACTCCAAGCTGATAAAGCAAATCACACCTAAGAAATACACTATTAAAAGTGATCCTCTTACTTATGAAAAGTTCGCATTATCTTTACTTTCTTTGAATCTAGACAGGACTTTTAAGAGATTGTTCTGTTCCAGTCCCTAGCGTTTAAGCAAACAAGGTATTATTATCCCCACTTTAAAGAGTAATCAGCTGGGGCTCCCAAAGAAGTTATTTGCCTGAGGTTATACAGCTTGGAAGTACAGAAGATCAGAACCCTGTCTCCTACCTCCTTATTTCATATCTACATAAAACAAACTTCCACAAGTGGGTATTCAATTCAAGTTGGTAATTGGAGCCCTACCCAATTCACCTGCATGGTTTACTCCTTTACAAGCAGCTGTTTTATTGCTAAAATGAGGGTGGATGGTGAATCAGGGAGATGAGTGTTGCAGCTGCCACTGGGCAAAATTTGAACCTGAGGATTCCCACGTCTGCAGGAAGCAAAACTCCCTCCCTCCCTCTACCCCTAACCTTGGCGTCGCTGAAGGCTTGACGCAGGCAGTTCAAGAGACATGAACAGTGCAGAAGCACTAGTCCTTTTACTTTCAGCTAACAGCAGGGTCCCGTTCACACCCAGTCAGTGCCTCTCACCAGGCCTTCTCAGGCAGGGGCTTCCGCTCTTGCTACCTATCACAACAGCCTATGGGGCAGATATTATGGGAGAAAAACTGCGCATTTACTTTCTGAAATGGGTGTCATGGGAACAGGGTAGGTGTAGGAAAATGTAAACAAGAACCATACCGCTTTGTATGAGGAAACTAATTCATCCAAGTCCAGTACACCGTTCGCTAGGACTGGGGCCCAATCCCCAGTCTATCACAAGCTGTTAACTTTGGTTAGTCCCTTTAGCCTTTTCCTTCCTCAGATGTCTCATCCATGAAAAGGAGGTATGGTCTCTAAGTGCACCTCTAAAAATTTTTTTTTTTAGTTTTATATTTTAGGATTTGAGGTGGTAGTAGGGAATGTATTTGGATTCAGGATCATCTGTTAAGCTTGATCACATTTTCTTTCCCCGCTTGTTAATACTTGCAAAGAAATGAACTCCTGGAATAAATATTATTTGGGGGGACGTGGCTGCAGACACGTTTTGTTGGAAATTGATTAGTTGTCTTACAAAGTGATCTAAACTCTAAGAGTCTATCATCTTAATGCTAGTATGTGGGCTTCCACGGCTATAATTCAATTCAGGACTTATCCTCAATGTTACGTAGCCTGGAACAATTCTGCTAAATCACATGACTTCCTTTAATAGAAATGCTTGTAAAATAGTGTGAATGAGCCATCATTCACTGTGTAATATCTAGTCTAGTGCACTACTACTTTTAGAAAATACTATGACTCTGGGAAATTTTCATTCATGGAGATTTCTCCCCTGCCCCCCACTACCCTCTATTGTATGCTTGATTTTATAGTAAAAAAAAAAAAATGTTTTGAATATTTTTATTATAGATTTTTACTGAACACATCCACAAGAGAGACTTACATTTGATACCTTATTTTTTTATGGGCCACGAGTGATTACATAGTGCTGCATCGGCTGCTAACTGAAAGGTTGGAGGTTTGAGTCCACCCAGAGGTACCTCAGAAGTAAGGCCTGGCATTCCACTTCAGAAAAGTCAGCTGTTGGAAACCCTATGGCGCTATTTCTCTCTGCCACATGGAGTCGCCATGAATCAGAATTGACAGCAACGATCATGGTGGTCACATATTATTACATTATTACATATGTAAAGGCACAGAGAAATAGGCAGGACTGGTATTATAATCCCCATTTTACAGACTAGGAAACTCAGGTTCAGAGGAACCAAGTAACCTGCTCAAGACTACACAACTAGTAAGTAAATAAGTTATAAATCAAGCTTGACTATTCAGACTCCATTTCTTTCCACTCCACTAGCTGCCTTACATTAATTATAATGCTTTGTGCCTTACAAAGTGCTTCCATATGCCTCTTTCTTCCTTACAACACCCTGTTAGGTAGATAGAGCAGGTCTTATTGCCACCATCTTACAAATCAGAAAACTGTAACTCAAAGAAAAGTGACAGCCTGGCTTATGTGTGTGTATAAATATAGGTATATATCGAATCTACATTATTTGTATGTATAGCCATATGTGGATCCCTGGCAGTGCAGTGGTTAAGAGCTCGGCTGCTAACCAAAAGGTCAGCAGTTCAAATCCACCAGCAGCTTCTTGGAAACCCTATGGGGCAGTTATACTTTGTCCTGTAGGCTCACTATGAGTCAGAATCACCTCTACGGCAATGGGTTTATTTTTTTTTTATAGCCATATGTTATAATAAAATGATAATGTTTTGAAATATATACATTTAGAAATTATATAAAAAGGTGTTACTGATATAACTCATATGCCAGCTAACTGTCGATGTTAGTTGTTGTCCAGTGGGCTCTAACTCATGGCAACCCCATGTACATCAGAATAAAATGTTGCCTGGTCCTGCACCATCTTCACGGTTGTTGGTATATTCAAGTCCATTGTTGTGGCCATCGGGTATTTTGAGTGCCTTCCAACCTGGAAGGCTCATCTTTTAGTGCAATATCAGGCAGTATTCTGTTGTAATTCATAGGGTTTTCACCAGCTAATTTTCAAAAGTAGAGCACTAGGCCTTTCCTCTTAGTCTGTCTCAGTCTGGAAGTCATGGGTGACTCTGCTGGTATTTGAAATACCAGTGGCATAGCTTCCAGCATCATAGCAACATGCAAGCCACTACAGTATGACAAACTGACAGTAGTAGGCTAGCTAATCAGATGTACCCAAATCTTCCAGCCTACTAGAGTTTTTGTTCTTATAGCTTTAAACAAAATGACTCACTGTCAACCCATGTGTGACCAGAAACCAAACATCCTTCTCTGTAGCTCCAGGGATTCTGGCAGGAGGGGTGTCTGTTTCACTGAAACATGGCTGGTTGTGATTTCTTGTTTCTGCTGAAAGCTTGATCTCCATTGTATGCCTCCTGCTCATCTGCCCGTTTTCCACCCCAGGCTTCTCTTTAGGACATCTTCTGCTCTTCTGAAGTAACTTTGACACAAACTGTGTGTTATGAACACTTTTACTGAAGGGCTGGGTGATGGAGGGAGTTAACAATTCAGAACTGTAAACAACTTAAAGTAGAATGTTGATCACCCGTGACCCTCGGTCAAAAGGTCCTTGGGTGGCCCAAACTGTTTGTGCACCACAGAACAAAGGCCTGGCGATCTGCTTCCATAGAGATTTAAAAAACCTGTTGCCATCAAGTTGATTCCGATTCATAGAGATTCACAGCCATTGAAAACCCCATGGAGCAGTTCTACTCTGTAACACGTGGGGTCGCCATGAGTCAGAATTGACTCGAGGGCAATGGGTTTGGTTTTTTTTTTTGGTTTGGTCCCTTTGTCACCTTGGCCCCTTTAAACTGTTCAGTGGCAGATCCTTGCCCAGCCATTGTGCAGCCGAGCAACCCTCCATCCCTCATGTATTGTACCCTCATCTCATAGGAAAATATGTATGATGAACATTACTAGTATACCTTTCCTCAGTACAGTCGCTATCAGGTAGTGTTTTTATAATTTAGATTTCCAAATCTGACTAATTTTTACAATATCTGTCTGAAAGAGAAAAATATAATAATGGTTCACTCATTCTCCATTCTCAGTTTGGAATCCAAACCAAGGCATCTTTTGTCATTTATCCACATAGAATTTAAAGAGAAACTAAAGTTTTTAAAAAGGAAGCCATGCTAGAAATAAGTTTATAGTCTCCAGGAAATGACATTTATCAAGGACTTAAACAACAGCATAGACTATTTTCTCCTTTAAAAGCTCAATACATTTGATACTTAGGCTTTCTTGAAAGGAAACAGTTTATTTTTAAATCCTGGGAGGATTTTAGATTCTTTGAAAATTTTACAATATGATTAATCATTTAGAAAATGATCATTATGAAGGTGATTGTTATGCATAAATATATACATATATTTAAGAATAAAAATGCTTTAACTATACTCTTCTTTCATCATCTTGTAATTTAGTCTCTATTTCTAACTTGATTTCATTTTTTCTATTTCTTTCTTGTGTTCAACCAATTTTCTTATTTTTTTTTCTATTTCTGTCTCTAGTTTTTTGATTTTTGATTCAAGATTTTTTCCCCCCATATCTCAAAATACTTGTTTAAGGATATGTAATTCAGCTTGGAGTGCTGTGCTACAGTTTTCTTTTGCCTCTTGATTATCTGGGGCATGGGGGCAGATTTCATCAGCTAAATGTTTTGATTTACATTTTGCTGGTTTTCTCCATATATTAGTTTTTTTTTTTCAGTTATTTTTATTATTCTTTTATTGTGCTTTAGATGAAGGTTTACAGAACAAACCAGCTTCTCATTAAACAGTACATATATTGTTTTATGATATTGGTTAATAACTCCATGACATGTCAGTACTCTCCCTTCTCGACCTTGGATTCCTTATTACCAGCTTTCCTGTCCCCTCCTGCCTTCTAGTCCTTGCCCCTGGGCTAGTGTGCCCATTTAATCTTGTTTTGTCCTATGGGCCTGTCTAATCTTTGGCTGAAGGGTGAATCTCTGAGTGACTTCACTACTGAGCTGAAAGAGCGTCCAGGGGCCATACTCTCGGGGTTCCCCCAGTCTCAGTCAGGCCAGTTTCAAGTCTGGCCATTTTTTGAGTTAGAATTTTGTTCTACATTTTTCTCCAGCTCTGTGTGGGACCTTCTATTGTGATCCTTGTCAGAACAGTCAGTGGTGGTAGCTGGACACCATCTAAGCTGTACTGGACTCAGTCTGGTGGAGGCTGTGGTAGTTGTGCTCAATTTGTCCTTTGGACTGATCTTTCCCTTGTGTCTTTAGTTTCCTTCATTTCCCCTTGCTCCCTAAGGGGTGAGACCAGTGAATTATCTTAGATGGCCACTCACAGGCTTTTAAGATCCCAGATGCTACTCGCCAAAGTAGAATGTAGAACACTTTGTTTATAAACTATGTTATGCCAGTTGAGCTAGATGTTCCCCGAGACCACAGTCCGCACATCCCTCAGCCCAGTAATTCAGCCCCTCAGGGAGTTTGGATTTGTCCATGGAACTTCCATGACCTTACCCTGAACAAGTTGCCCTGGCTTCCCCAGTATTGGGTACTGTCTCAACCTTCACCAAAGTTACCACTTACGTATTATCTACTTAGTGTTTTTCCACCCACACGCCTCAGCCCGCTCATAACCGTCAAAGATTGTTTCTTTTTGTGTGTAAATGTTTTCATGAGTTTTTATGGTAGTGGTCTCATACAATATTTGTTCTGTTGTGATTAACTTATTTCCTCAACATAATGCCCTCCAGATTGATCCATGTTGTGGGATGCTTCCCAGATTTATCATTGTTGTTTACGGTTGTGGAGTACTCCATTGTATGTATGTACCATAGTTTGTTTATCCATTCATCTGTGGATGGGCATCTAGGTTGGTTCCATT
>NW_004444043.1:1193799-1217827 GCF_000243295.1 Trichechus manatus latirostris
GTTTGGTCTGTTGTAATGTCCCCCATTTCATTTCTTATTTGGGTTATTTGTGTCCTCTCCTGTTTTTCTTTTGTCAGTCTGGCCAGTGGTTTGTGGATTTTGTTGATCCTTTCAAAGAACCAACTTTTGGTTTTGTTGATTCTATTGTTTTTCTATTCTCTGTTTTGTTTATTTCTGCTCTGATCATTATTATTTCCTTTCTTCTAGTGGCTGTGGGCTTTTTTGCTGTTCTCTTTCTATTTGTTCAAAGTCTGTAGTTAATGTTTTGATTTTGTCCCTTTCTTCCTTTTTGATGTGTGCATCTATTATATAAATTGACCTCTGAGCACTGCCTTTGCTGTGTCCCAAAAGTTTTGGTATGATGTGTTTTCATTCTCGTTTGATTCTAGGAATTTTTTGAAGCCATCTTTGATTTATTCTATTACTCATTGGTTTTTAAGGAGGGTGTTATTTAGTTTCCATGTAATTGATTTCTTTTCCTTGCTCTTCCTGTTGTTAATTTCTACTTTGATGTGTTGTGGTCAAAGAAGAGAGTTTGTATTATCTCAGTGTTTTGGATTTTATTGAGGGTTGCTTTGTGGCCTAAGATATGGTCTATTCTGGAGAACATTCCGTGTGCTTTGGAAAAGAAAGTGTACTTTGCAGCTGTTGGGTGGAGTGTTCTAGATATGTCTGTGAGTTCAAGTTGGCTGATTGTGACCTTTAGATCTTCTGTATCTTTGTTGAGTTTCTTTCTAGATGTTCTGTCCTTTACCAAGAGTGGTGTGTTGAAGTCTCCTACTATTATAGTGGAACCGTCAATTTCTCTTTTCAGTGCTGTTAGAGTTTGTTTTATGTATTTGAAGCCCTGTCATTGGGTGTGTAGATATTTATTATGATTATACCTTCATGATGCATCATCTCTTTAATCATTATATAATGTTCTTCTTTGTCTTTTATGGTATATTTTGTTTTAAAGTCTATTTTACCTGAGATTAATATTACTACTCCTGCTCTTTTTTGGTGGCTGTTTGCTGGATATATATTTTTTCCATCCTTTGATTTTTAGTAAATTTATGTCTTTGTTTCTCAGGTGTGTCTCTTATAGTCAACATATTTATGGATCTTGTTTTTTTTGTCTATTCTGTCACTCTCTGTCTCTTTATGGGTGCATTTAAGCCATTTTCATTCAGTGTAATTATTGATAGGTGTGAGTTTATTGCTGTCATTTTGTAGTGCTTTTATTTTTGTGGTGCTGTTCCTCCTACTCTCCTGTGCTGAATTCATTTCGTTTGTGGATTTTTTTCATTTCTTTTGTTTTTGTAGATTTCATTTTTACTGAGACTTTATGTTTTTTCTTCTTTATTTTGATGAGTAGGTTTGTTAATTTTCTTTGTGGCTATCTTGAAATTTACCCTTATCTTCCTAGGTTTGAACCAGTCTATTATTACTCGGTATTGCCTTGCCTTCCTCTCCATTAGAAGGTTCTATTCTTACACCGTTTATTCCTTGTTTTATTGTTCTGAAGTTGTTGTCATTTACAGATTAACCTGTCTGGTTTCTGGCTGTAAATCTTTAGGTTTTGAATAATCCTTGAGAGTTCATTTCCTAGGTTGGCATCTGGCTAGTGCAATCTTGCATCGTAGATTCAGGCTGTCATCTGATGTTGTTTGTTCTCAGACCAAAGGACTCCGTTTAATCATTGCTGTAACTTTGGTTTGGTTTTTATATATTCCCTTAGTTTCTGTTTATCTAGAAATGTCCTAATTTTGTCATTGTATTTGAACAAGAGTTTTGCAGGATATATTATTCTTGGTTGGAAATTTTTTTCTTTCAAGGTTTTATATGTCATCCCGTTGCCTTCTTGCCTGCATAGTTGCTGCCGAGTAATCAGAGCTTAGTCTTATTGTTTCCCCTCTGTATGTGACTTTTCATTTTTCTCAAGCTGCTCTCAGTATTCTTTCTTTGTCTTTAGTTTTAGTGAGTGTGATTATGATACGCCTTGGTGATTTTCTTTTGGGGTCTATCCTATACGGGGTTCATTGAGCTTCTTGGATAATCAGCTTTTCATCTTTCCTGATATTGAGAAGCTTTCTGTCAGCAATTCTTCAGCGATCCTCTCTGTGTTGTCTGTTTTCTCCCCCATTCTGGAACTCTGATCACTCACAAATTTTTGCTTTTGAGTGTATCCCACATAATTCTCACAGTGTCTTCATTTTTCTTTGTTCTTTTTTCTGATTTTTTCCTCACGCAGAGTTGCATCCAAGCATTTGTCTTCAGTTTCGCTGATCCTGTCTTCCATTGTTTCAAACCTGCTCCTCAGCCCTTCTGTGACACTGTCCATTTCTGAAATCTTGTTGTTTATCTTTTGGATTTCTAATTGTTGTTTTTGTATGATTTCTAGTTGTGAATTTATTTTGGCTGTATTATTTCTCTGAATTATTATTATTATTTCTCTGTATTATTTCTGTATTATTTCTCTGTATTATTTCTCTGAATTCTTCCATTTTTTTCTCTGTATTTTCTATGAATTTTTCTGCCTTTTCCATGAATTTGCCTATTTTTTCCTCATTTTTGTCTGCTTTTTGCTTCAACTCTTGGGTAGCTCTGAATATTAGAGAATTGAATTCCCTAGCAGGTGGTACTAGTGCCTTTTCTTCTACTGGAAAGTCATCTGGTGTTTTATTTTGGACACCTGCTGGAATTATCCTGTCCTGTTTTTTTAATATGTTTTGACATTGTCTGCTGTCTTTGGGACATTCAGTAGTTATTTTCCTGATTGTAGATTTTATTGATTGTAGATTTGTTTGTTTCATCCTGCTTTTTTGTTTTATTTGGTTATGTCTGAGCAGGCGAGCTGTGTGTTCTTTGTTGTTTGCTCGTCGGTGGACATGATATTTTTCATTTCTTTGTCCAATGGGCAGAACCAGTCGCTTAGCTATGGTGCAGCAGGGCAGGTCTGGCTGAAGGGTAGCAGCTGGGATGGGTTGTTTGTGGCAGGTACTGGGGCTGACAAGGTGAACTGGGGTCAGTGCAGGGCAGGCTCCAGTAGGCCGTACCTGTGCTGCTTGGGATTGCAATGTTCAGCACACAGTGCAATGTTCAGCACACAGTGCAGACAGGCAGGAGGGAGGGGTAAGGGTAGGTTGTGATGTGTGGAGCTAGGTTGGGTATAGGAAAGCAGAAACAAAGGAGAGAGAAACAGTAGCCAAAAAAAAAAAAAAAAAAAAGTTCTGAGGGAACCTGAGGGAACCTGCTATTGGTGTGGAGAGATGAGAAAACGAGAAAAGAAGAAAAACAAAAAGGAAAATAAAAAGAAAAGAAAGAAAGAAATTTTTTTTTAAAAGCCCCCAGGGATCCCACCGGCGTGGCTGTGCAGATGGGGGAAATGGGTCCCAAGCCGTGCATTACTACCCTGCTATAAGGCATGGAGATGACACACAGTGCCAGGTATTCAGGGGATAGGAAAAGAAAGTAAGTAGAAAGAGACAAGAAACTGAGAAGTGAAGAACAATTAAAAGCAAGCAAGAAAGAGAAAACAAAAAAAGAAAAAGAAGAAAAAAAGCCCTTGGGGATCCCACCAGCATGGTGGCTCAGACTGAGGAAGCAGTTCCCCAGCCAAGCGGCACTTCTCAGCCTATCAAGAAGAAGCGAAGACGGCATGTGGGGTCAGGTGTTCAAGAAAAAGGATGGGAGGAGGTGAGAGGTTGGGAAGAAACCAAAAGAGGCCAACAAAAGCAACACCAGAAGCAAAAAAAAGGCAATGAAGAAGCTGACCATTGGGGGCGGGGCGAATCCTCGCATCAGGGAATGGCGCCTCCCGTGCTGTGGTTGTGGCCCACTGGAAAGCAGTGAATTGGCCTGCTGGGAAGCTGGGAATCAGCCAGCTGGTAAGTGGTGAAGGCCGAGTAGGGGAAGGTAGGGTAGGGGGTGGGAAAGTGTGCGTCGCTGGTTACTGGATACCCTGTCTCCTGCTGGAAGCTCCATGAATCTGCTTTTGCATACTCCCTGTCCACCGATCTCCAACAGGAGTCCAAGATGGTGGATCTGTGCTGCATTAGCTGATAGGCTGATAGGGGACCCCTGCTCATAACTCTCTTTGCTCTCTGTTCTCTGTCAGTTTCTTATTCCATGCTATGCTTAGTTGAGTTCTTTATCTCTTTGTTTGATGCTTAGGGTTCCAGGATTGACGTTTGTCTCTGTTTTACTTAGTTTTTCGCGTATTTGCTGTGGAGGGACAGCATAGTGCTTCTGTTTATAGTGCCATGTTGGCTCCGCCTCTCGTGCATAAATACATTTTAATAAGAGATTGAAATTTTTTAAAAAAAGAGTTGTCAAATATTTATTGCAAATTGCATTTAGAAACATTTTTTTTTTTATCACTTTGAGCAAGGCAGCAATCATTGTTCTCTAACAACTTGCTCCAGAAACAGTAAACATATGAATCATGTTGCAAAATTAGCCAGATTCAGGAATCTATTCTAAGCTATAAAAATGCTACACAGTAGCAACTATACTGGCTAAGGCATACTTATCTTACATGTTCTATCAGTTCTAGAGCAGAATGTTTATAATAGCCTGATATAAACAATCATATTTAGCACTTTGCTTTTGAAAAATGGAGAGAACTTTAGATACTTGTTGAATGAAGTATGTTAGTCACATACATAACTGAACTATTTATGCAATGCTTAGGAAAATTTATAATTAAAGTTATATCAAAGTAAGTTTAATTAAATTTTTATTGCCTGTACAGTTACTGCAGGAACAACTAGAATTTAACTAATTATTAAAACCAAATATATACAAAAGTAATACCTTAGGGAGAAAGAAGTGCCAAATAAAGTATTAGCTTGTCAGTTCAACTGGAGATGTAAATAGTAATAAAAGTGAGTGTAAATTTTTGTTTTTGACATTTTAAGCATAAAGACTTAAACCAAAAAACCCAAACCCATTGCTGTCAAGTCGATTCCAACTCATAGTGACTGTGTAGGACAGAGTAGAACTGCCACATAGGATATCCACGGAGTGGCTGGTGGATTTGAACAGCCAAAGTTTTGGTTAGCCATAGCTCTTAACCACTTCACCACCAGGGCTCCCTAAAGACTTAGGGTGCTGGAAAGACTCGAATTTCTGTTATGAACATTGCCTCACCACTCTCTGTTATATCCTAAAAAAAGCCTGAATTTATTCCACAGCAAGGTTACACATAATCAACCCCATCAGTAGCTAATGCTTATTTTGTGTGCCAGACAGCTTCACACAAATTATCTAATGTAATACTTTGATCACAGTCTCATCTTCATTTTACAGAGATGGCCATAGAATCTCAGAGAGGTTCCGTAACTTGCCCAATTTCACCGAACTAGCAAATTGTACAGTAAGATCAGACCCAGCACTGTTTCTCTAGAAGGTTTTTTTCTCTTTTCAAATCACCCTTTTCTTAGAAAGGAATGACATTTAGATACATAATTTTAATATCAAATATCTTTTGTTTTCTTCATTTTGTTTTCAGGGTATAAAACCAAAACCAAACCAGTTGCAGTCAAGTTGATTCTGACTCATGGCGACCCCATGTGTGTCAGAGTAGAACTGGGCTCCATAGGGTTTTCAAAGGCTGTGATCTGACTGCCAGACCTTTTCTTCAAGGTGCCTCTGGGTGGATTTGAACCTCCAGCCTTTCAGTTAGCAGCCAAGCACTTAATCATTTGTGCCACCTGGGGATTCCTTTTAGGGAATAAGTTGTGGTTAGTAATACATTTTATGTACCTTTCTTTGCAATGAGATATTTTTCTAGAAGACTATTGATGTGAACCAGAGTCAACAAATGGTTGCTAAATTTGTATTTCTTCCACTGAACAAGATAAAATTTCTAATGCATTCAAATTATTTTCATATTCTGATGTATAATCAAATGGCTCATTTTCTAAACCCATTCTTTCATTATTATTATTATTTTAATTCTCAGGAGAAGAATAAGCACTAAAATCAGTGTTAAAATACAGAGCTAGAAAGCAGAGTTTGGAATTATCTGAAGCCTGTTGTTAACATGCTACCCTGGGAATTTAGAAATATTTTCAGTTTTCAGGCATAACAACATACATAAATCTAATCATAAAGGAAGTTATCAGGAACATTGATACACACACACATACCCAGACAATCATACATACACACAAACCCCTATGAGTATCAGCAGTTATTTCATAAATAATTTCCTACCCCAATATCTTTCTTTAATTACAGAGGAAAACAGATAGTACTTACTATTATAGCTTTATTAGTGCTATTTCTTATATTTAGACCAATAAGCAATGTTCTAATGTACTTGTTTTGATAAGATGAAAAATAAGTAAAACTAGAACAAGGCACTGTATTGTTTGAGAAGATCCTTGACACATTTTAGGTTAGCTGTTTCATAAAGATCTTTTTTCTCAGCAAGTTTCACTTGCGATAGTAGTCTAAGATTAAAAATAAAAAATAGTACGATACTCAAAACTGTTTTTTTGCTAACAAACTTAGATTTACGAGAGGCATAAGTGTTAGAGAATCAAAATTCCGTATCAAAGTTGAGGACAGAAATTAGCTGAATTCAAGTGTTTGTTTTCCAAAGCGCTGCTGAATATGTTGTCTGGATTGTACCAGAGAAGGCTGAAAGCAAAACAGGGTTGGGTCTATCAAACAATCCCTGATTCTGTTTATAACAACTGAAGCTGTGCCTTTCATATCAGAGTCCCATCAGAAAGCGGAGGGGGAGGAAGAGATAAGCCCATCAGTGAAATAGTATCCTTTAACAACAACCAGTCACTTCCTGCAATCAAAACCATGCTAGCATGTGGCTTGTTCAAATAAAAATTACTGGACTGGAGCCAAACAAGGAAAAAGTAATTGATAATGTGGTTTTTCAGAAACCATCCATCCATCAAATGTGTCAGTCCTTCATAATACTTTATTTCCCTTCTGAACAAAGATCTTTAAAATTCATTGTGTGCACTTAAAAACAAAGTGTCCTTGTGCTGGTTTATAAAGATTCCCTTTTAGTTTGGGTTTGTTTTGTTATTTGATTACATTCCCTCCCATCCTGCATTTTTTTTTTTTTCCCAGATAGTTGATGGAAATTTCTGCCATTCTTAAACAAAGCATCTTTGTGCTGTATCAGCTTGCATTTTCCTTGGATTGTGTTTGGATGATGCCTTTTCACTGACTTCAGCACTGGAGTATTGTAGCCATAGCTTTAGTAAGTAGACTGTAACAAACAGATTCACTGGCCCTTTTTGTGTGTTGCATCTTATTAACCTGCCAGAGGGAACCGCTGCTCAGAGTAAGGCACAGGGGTTATTGCAAACAGCAAGAAACACTAGAGAGGAAATCTTGGGTCATACTTGTGGCTACAGAAAGCCATTAACAGTTAGTACCAAAAAAAGAGCTCCCCCTCTAATATATGTCAAAATCTTTAAACTAAAAATTTTCATTCACGTTTGCACCCTAAAGGTCAGAACCGTGTATCTCATCAATTTCCAAATGAAATGTCTATAAAGTCAATTTCAGGGACATTCACTCACTGCAACTCTTGAGGATTTGCATATTAAATAAAGTCAAATTTACTAGAGATTTTGTGCTATACACACACACACACAATTGTGCCCTGGGTATGGAAGAGATCACACTTCAAAGTGCATATTTAAGGAAATGTGATGTTTATAGCGTAAACGTGTTACAGAGTAGAAGGGCTCCATAAGATTTTCTTGGCTGTAATTTTAATGGAAGCAGATCGCCAGGCCTTTTCTTCCACAGAACCACTGGGTGGGTTCGAACCACCAACCTTTGGGCTAGTAGCTGACCGCAGACCGCTTGCAGCACCCAGGCTCCTAGCTTCTCTAAAGTTATATTTTAAATGACGATTATATGATTAAAACGCCACAACTGAAAATATGAGAAATAATGAGGCTTTGGTGAAGAAAAATATGAAGGAAAATGTCCATGTGAGTGTGTAAATTTTTCACTTTGAGCTATCTATTTACAAGTTGATGTACTCGTATTATGATCACTTTTGTATACTTCCAGTGCTATCATTTATTGACTGGCTAATAGTTTAGAGTTATATTTAGATTTTGTTGCCAATGCTTGAGACATACGGACAAGCAAGTGAGGAGCCAGGCCTGTACGAGGCAGTTATGCCTCACCAGTCAGCTAAGTCCTGGCCAGAGAAGCCCCTCCCATTATCTCACCAGGCCATCTCAGTAAAGTTTCTTTTTAAAATGCCAGGAAGAAAAAGTTTCAGTAGCGGCATAAAACCTCTCCATTACAGCAAGTCCTGCCCCTGGAATTTCTCTTTTGGCCTGCTGCAAAATAATACTAAAAAAGTCTCATTCATACAAGATAAGAATAACAACTTTCATGTGTAACTGCTATTCCGTCTATGAGATACTAATACTAGAAAAGCAAAAAAGAAGCAAATGTCCACCCCTCATCCAAAGATTGCAACACAAAGAAATATAAAAGTGTCAACGGTTCCAGGGTTATTTTTGGCGGGAAAGATATTATTAATTTGGAAATGGCAAAGAGGTCAACTACTAAATCAGCATTCACCGCAGGTCCCTTGCAAACAAGATCTCATTTAGCTTTTTTTTTTTTGTGGGAAATTGCTAAGGAAGTCAACAATACAAATTCTGCCTTTACAGGTACTCACAAAGAGGAGTAGGGGGAATGAGTAGCAATGTTTTTATTCTTTGTTTTTCAGCCAGCATTTACTGCATGTCAGTTTTGCCCATTGCTGTACTAGGCATTATGGGAGGATACAAATGAAACAGGAGAGTTTTTTTGTAATGTGCTTTTTTTTTTTTGGTATTAAACTGAACATTCTACCAGAGGCATCCCAAAAACAAGCTTCAGAGAAGTTTAGGATCATTATAGAAGTGGTTCAAAAAGAAAGAAATAATTTAATATTCCATTTCTGACATCCAGAAGAGGATTTTGTCACAAGCCAATGTAGTCTGGAAAGCCGGGCTTTGTCAAGAGGGAGAAGACTTTCTAAATTCATTGAATCAAGAGCTAAGCATGGCTGACTAGATGAGTTTCTTCCACAGTGAGGGGAAGTTAGGTAGTGAAGCTTGCTGCCCTAGAGTAACAGGAAGACATGATGACAAGAAGCAAGAAGCCCAAAGTCTACTCCTCTTGGCCTGAAAGATTGTGGGGAGGAGGAAGATAGAGAGGAACGTTAGTAGGTAGTCGGTCCCATGTGTCCATCTTTCCTCTTGGGACCAATGTTCTTTGGGAAGGGGCATATTTTGCACACATTACATCATTGTACTGAGTTAATATACACATTTTTTTCATACTTTAATATCTCTGAAATCGGGATGCATCTTACAATTGTTGATGTTAGCTTACTGGGCACTGTTTTTTTTTATTTTTTAGTGTACATAAAACAATAGCATATCTTGAAATCAATGGCATCTTAGACTCAATGAAATATGTTAAGTTGAAGAGATAGGTAAAGAGAGAAGGCCTTTTGCCCTCCTTTTCACTTGGGGCTCTGTGAGAATGGATGCTTGCAGATTGCCCCTCAGTCACCAGGAAATGACCATACCAAAGTAAACTCACAAATGCTGCAAGGTGAGGCAGAAGATGGGCTTTCCGAACTGCTGTTCATTCCTCTGTGACAAGAATGAGACTTAGAAGATCCAAGGAGGGTCTAGAAAGTTAAGGAAGAGTCTGACAGGAACTTTCTAGGAGGAGGGGTAGTCACTGTGTTAGGGACAGTAACTGGAGACTGCAAAGCAGACTGGTTGGGCTAAGATCGACTGGGAGCCACAGCAAGACTAGAGCAAGGGTGAATGTAAGCCCATGTCACCAGGGAGATGACTAGTTCTAGGTCAAGCCGAAAGACAAAACTGACGATCAATCACAGTAGCCCCAGGCTCCAGGAGCAGTTTCCAGAAGAACCTCAAGAAGGATAGCCCCTAAACCTCCATGGTCACTAGTTCCCGGGCAGCCATGGCCAGCCCTTATGAAGCAAACCCCTGCGAGGATCCAGGATGCACTCTGCTGACCTGAAGACCCTGTCTCCTCTACCCTAAAGCCACATAAGCCCCGTTTTCTGCCCCATCTACCCAGGGGCCATCTTGGGAAGAATAGAGAGAGAACAGAAGTCTGAAAGACTGAGTATTTCTTCCAAAATAGACTGAGCATTTAGGTAAACAAACTATAAAAACTAATGAAGTGGATGAAATTTTCTGGATTGAAATAAATTTCTTGTTTCTTTTTTTCCTTGTTACCCAAGTAGGTGAGTGTTCATCAACAGAATCAGTTAATAGAAAATGAAATAAACTGTGTTTTCTATGATCATCTTATTTCTATTATAAGTGAATGTGTAACTTCAGGACCCCAAATAATGAAGACACTGCCCTCAAGAAGTCTAGAATCCAACAAGTGACAATATGAGAACCTACATTAGAGTTCTCTGGGTGGTATAAATGGTTAACATGCTCTACTGCTAACTGAAAGACTGGAAGTTCAAGTCTACCCAGAGGTGCCTTGGAAGAAAGTCCTGGTGATATACTTCTGAGAAAATCAGCCATTGAAAATCCTATGGAGCACAGTTCTACTCTGACACACATGGGGTAGCCACGAGTCAGAATTGACTTCCTAGTAACTGGTAATAATAAATAATACACAAATATAAGATAAGGTATCCATTAACATAAGAGTCTGTGAGAGATATACCTATCAATTATGCATAAATTAGCAAATCGTGCTTCTGTAACCTGTATTATAATATTAAACCTGTATTATAATATTAATGGTGTTTTAATTGAACTAAAGAATTCTGTCTTTATTAAGATTGTTACCACATCCAGATAGTATTACTTGATCCTAATTAAGAAAGAAGGCAGGTCCTGTGGATGGATGGTAAACCCTTACTGATAGCAGTCAAATACACATGAAAACAGAAGCATCAGCAATGGAGTACATTATTAATTGTCTGTTTATTGATGGACGCTTTCAATGAATAATATAAAATAGTACAAGCGAAGAAGGAGAGCTGACAGGGACATGTGGACAAGTGTGTTTTGAGGGCCTGACAAGTATAGAACAACATCATTGAAGGAAGTCAGCAGGATTTGGAGGATAGAAATGGCACTGTGGTGCTGTCTTAGTCATCTAGGGCTGCTATAACAGAAATACCATAGGTGGGTGGCTTTAATAAACAGAAATTTATTCTTTCACAGTCTAGAAGGCTAGAAGTCCGAATTTAGGGTGCCAGCTTCACGAGAAGGCTTTTGCTCTCTGTCGGTTCTGGAGGAAGGTCATTGTCATCAATCTTTCTTTGGTCAAGAAGCTTCTCAGCACAGGGACTCCAGGTCCAAAGGATGTGCTCCACTCCCGGTGCTCCTTTCTTGGTGGCAGGAGGTCCCACTCCTCTCTGCTTGATTCTCTCTTTTATATCATCAAAGAGATTGACTCAAGATACAACCTAATCCTGTTGATTGAGTCCTGCCTCATTAACATCATAGAGGTTGGGATTTACAACACATAGGATAATCACATCAGATCACAAAACGGTGGACAACCACACAATACTGGAATCACGGCCTAACCAAGTTGACACACATTTTTGGGGCACACAATTCAATCCATAACAGGCAACTTCTTGGACATGTCAGCTTAGTTAAGTACCCGCTGGCATCGCAAGCCACCATCTGTGTTCCCCCTCACAGCTGTGCTTTGAGGAGAGGAGGGAGAGACACCATGGCCTCCCATTCCTGATCTGTAGTTGAATATCAGGATCTCCCTGTTATCAGCAAGTTCTCCCTGGCAACTGGGAAATGCTTTTGGGCACTGAATAGTATAGTCTGCTTTATCCTTCCTTCAAGAAGCAGCGGTGGTTCAGTGGTAGAATTCTCGCCTTTCATTCTGGAGACCCAGGTTCAATTTCCGGCAAATGAACTTCATGTGCAGCCACCACCCCACCTCATGACAGCTAACAACAACATCCTTCCTTCAGCCCAGGACTCAGTATCCCGATAGCCCTCCTCCCACCCAAAATTTAGGGTGTGCTGACTGAACAGAGTAAATGATACCAGGTGGGTGGGCCATTCTGTCATCATGAGGCAGAATATATTGGAATGTTCTTTTTAATTCAAATGGAGTCCCTCTTTATAAAGCTGTACTTATTCCAATACTCAAGGCCATTATCATGGTGAGACTGAACGAGAGGAAGCAGTTAAACATGCTCTTTCCCCCTTGGGTGTTTATAGCTACCCAGAAATGAACATCAATATTTAAATGTCTGAATTCTCTTAGGCTTGTAAAAAACCAATTAGCTACTCCTTGGGGCCAGTGGTTGGAGCCTCAGTGGGGGCGTAGTATGGGACTGTTTAGTTCTTGTGGTCAAAGGCATGGAGCTCAGGAAGAGGTCAGAGTGGCAAGGGTCATTACTGGGTTAGTGGGGTCTCACGGGACGTTATATCCTGAAGGGGCAGGCCTGGGCTGGGTTGGGAATCTGTGGCAGCCCTTGTAAGGCAGTCAGAAAAGGATTCAGCAGGATTGTTGACAGCACATGGAACCCTTGGCCAGAATAGCTGCTTCACTAGAAATACGTCACACACTTGAGCCTTTCATGCAGGTAAGTTTAGGGCCACCTCTGCTTTCAGGTAGAAACCTCTAGGCTCAGCTGTGGCAATTTTGGTTCCTCCAAAGAAATAAGTCCTCCTTTCCAGCCAGAGTCTGCATGTTTGTATCTGAAAGTAGAGCCCCATCTTCAGACTTGACAGGTCTTCTTCAGGACATGTATGCTTGGCCTGGGCAGAAGGGTGCACCATTAGGGCCAAGGCTCATAATCATGAGGGAGGTTTCCCATTTCCTCACAAGGTTTCCATGGTCTCTAACTCTTGGAGGGCCAGTATTATTGTCTATTCTGTATTAAATTTTTTCTGGCAGACACCATTAATTGCCTAGCCAATATCCATTCACCCACTTCTTTTTTGCTAACCGAAGCCCACATCTGTTTGTGGGAGGAAATGGCCCAGCCCCAGGTGAGAAGCATGATTTCCCAACCTCCATGGCGGCTGGGGATGGTCATGTGACAGGCCAAGAGTTGTAAGCAGAAGTTTTCTGGGCAATGGTTTCTGGAAAAGCTTTTACCACCCTCATCAAAGAGGACAGACTCAGCTGACGTGGTCTTTCCTGCCTTGAACTGGGACATGTTGTCTGGAACTGCATTGGGATCAGAGGTGGCTAAACAGAGTACAGATATCAGAGGCCAGTTCTATCCTATCTTTGCTTTTATTAAAAAATTATTTATTGAACACTTGCTACATTTCAAGTCCAATCAATGCACAAGAGATAGACATGGGGTCTACTTTCATTACTTCTCTCAGGTATTGTATCACTCAGGGTTCCTGGCTGCAACAGAAATGACTACTGGGTTAAGCAATAAGTATATTAAAATATAGGGCACTGTGGTAGTTCAGGGGTAAGATTCTTGCCTTCCATGTGGAAGTCCCGAGTTCAATTCCCTACCAAAGCACCTCATGTGCAGCCACCAGTGGAAGTTTGCTTGTTGCTGTGATGCTGAACAGGTTTTAGCAGAGCTTCTAGACTAAGATGGACTCGGAAGAAAGGCCTGGCAATCTACATCCAAAAATCAGCCAATGAAAACCCTATGGATCACAAGAGTCTGATCCGCAAACGGACAGTATTTTGTTCCATTGTAAATGGATCACCATGAGTCAGGGACCAACTCCACAGCAGCTAACAACAATAACAAAGTATTAAAATATAAAATAAAATGGGGAGTCAATTAATAGATGATACTGGGTATTGAAAGTTTCACCGGGAGACTAAAAAAGTGTGACTTGGAAAATGGACAGAAGACAACAATGCTACACAGCAAGAGGCATAGCCAAGGTCGCCCACAGGAATGGTCCAGCCAGAATCAGGCTGCCACCACCATCACAGCCCTCGCTGCAGCTGTGACCACGTCTATTGCTGCTCCCAACTTGTGCCCATATTCAAGAGCCAATATCCTGGGAGCAAGCATCTGACCCTGCTACACTTTGTCACGTGCTTATACATTGGCAATTTCAGGAAGCATGTGGAAGCAGGATCCTATGTCTCCACCCTTGCCCTTTTTTTTTTCCTTTTGTGGATGGTGGGTGCTGGAATCATCTCCTGCCAAGGCCACATTCACAATGCACGAGGGCAACCCCCAAAGGAAATTGGAGCACTCTGGAAAGAAGGATCAATGCTAGGTAGCCAAAAATAAAAAAAAAAGCATAATGGTTAAACATGATTTACATAGAACATTTATTGTTTTCAACGTGTGAAACAGCAAAAATAACTTTCTTAGAGTATTTTGAAGCTTACAGAACACATCTGATCTTCACAAGACTGAGGTGCAGGCAGAGTAGGTATTATATCTGTGCCTCAAAAAGATAACAGTGTTTTTATAGGATGTAAGGTATTCAGTTATTATCTGATTTTTTTAAAAAAAACAAGAAGATGTATAACGTCAAATATGGCCAATTAGGAATGACTGTATCATGTTTGGAATGCAAACAAAATCTTCTGTCGACAATGTTGATTTACATGTACAAATGAACTAGTTTTGCACAAGGTGAGGGTGTTCTATTGGGAAGTTAAGGGGATTATTTTTCATATTATACGCTTCTCAAGTTTTTATCTCAAATGATTATCAAATTCTCAAATGCTTATCTTGTAAAGAGAAAGCCACAATAGCAGATCTGATCTTAAGCTTAATTGGTGTAGATCAAGGATGGCAAAACATGACATATGTCTGTTGCTCTCCTATCTCTTGACCTTGACAGACATAACTAATTAATCATGGCATTCTTTCACAGAGAGTCCAGACATACCCTCAGATCCCTCTCAATGCAGCATTGTAAACAGTCCTTACCAATCAATCAGAGGTGGCAACTAGAGGGGAGCAGTGTTTTATATAGGTTGCAGTCACCACAGATTTGCTTTGTTTGCCCAGAATCTTGGCCTTCTGGAAAGAGCACCCTTCTTCTGGAAGCAAAGTCTTCCAAGTATGTGGCTCAAATGCTGGGATGTTATGCAGATTTGAAGCTATTGGTTAAACTACGGCCTATGGCCTCTTGGGATTCAAACTATATGTCCACTAAGGCTGAAGTTCTGGAGGGTGAGATAGAAAAAATGTCATGATAGTGGCGTGTGGGAGCTACTTCTTAGGACATTCAATATGGTGCCTCAAGAGAAAGATGTGTCTTGCTCATGATGAAAGCAGACCAGCAGGAGAGATAAATAGCTTTGCTAAGCAAATCCCTTTCTGTCCTCCAGAAGTGGTCCTATACTGCTGAAGGTTTGGTGTTCATACACTTGCAAATTGCAAAAGTCAACTTCTCAGCCCAACCTCAAAGTGGGATACCAAGGAAAACTCAGGGGAATTCAGAAGTCTGATCTCCAAGGCCTCTCCTAAGCATTATGGGGTGGGGGTGGGGGGTGGGGGCATTAAGGAGCCCAGGTGGCACAATGGTTAAGTATCTTGGCTGCTAACCAAAAGATTGGTGGTTGGAACCCACCAGCCACTCTGTGGGAGAAAGATGTGACAGTCTGTTTCCGTAAAGATTTACAACCTTGGAAACCCTATGGGGCAGTTCTACTCTGTCCTATAGGGTTGCTATGAGTCAGAATCGATTCGATGGCAGTGGGTTTATGGGTAGGAGAGAGATTAGCCTTGCCTTGTTTCTCCACCTGCTTTTCTCACCCATAAGGCAGAGGCAGAGATCTAAATCTTTAAACTAATCTAGGCAGATAGAGGCTAGGAGAAAAAGAACTAAGGATAATGTTCAGTTCAAATATCAGGCTGGACCACATTTCTGGCACTGGTGACTAGGCAGCTGTGGTGTTGCTAGAGAAATCCTAAGCCTGAATATAGGAGCCGGTGATAAATTTCTTAAGCCCCACGACAATCTCTAGGCCTCTAGATTTGTAGGTGGTCTGGACCATAGAGGTGTCCAATCTTCCCAAAGTCCCTCTCCCTTCTCTTGGGGTCATTGCTGGAGAAAATGGAGGATAGAAACTGCTCAGCTGGCAGAACCTGAACTACCAGATTGGCCAGTAAAAGAACTGAATATACTGCCAGGGAAAAGATTCAACACATAGATGCCAATGAGACCAGCTAAAAACATCATTTATCTTATTATCCTTGTCCAGCAGGATACGGTATATGTCACTAAATGTAGCTCCCTTTTCCTCATTCCAAGGTGGGAAGTTTTGATTGGCGTTACCCTGATTTTCTACCACCATTACATATTACTATCAGAAAAGTCACATTTGCGTTTGATGGAGAGAAATGGACATCATCCTGTGATATTGGAAATTAATTTTTGCATTGAGGTGGACTGATTTTATTTGTGTTACATGTGGGATGATGGCATTTTATAAACTGGAGGCTATATTGGTTATGTATTTCCATAATAATGTTAACAAGCAACCATAAAATCTAGTGGCTTAAAACGGCAACCATTTATTTAGCTCATGAGTCTGTAGGTTGGTTGGGCAGTTCTAGTCTTGGCTAGGCTCAGCTGATCTTGGCTGAGCTTGCTCTTGTGTCTGTGGCTCAGCCGGTGGGTTGGCTGGGAGTGGACTAGTCTAGAATGGCCTCAGCTGGAATGATCTGGCTCTGCCCACAGGGTTTTTCAACCTCCAGCAGACTAGCCTAAGCCTGGTCTAATGTTGGTGGCAGGGTTTTCAAAGAAAGAGTAGAAGAACACAGGACCTCTTTAAGCATAGTCTCAGAACTGGTCCACTGTCACTTTTGTCCAATTTGATTGGTCATAGCAAGTCACGAAGCCAACCTGGATCCAAAGGGTGGGAAAAAAAAGACTCCGCCTCTTGATGGAAGTTGCGGCAAAGTCACATTGCAAAAGGTGTAGATACAGGACAGAGTGGGGAATTGGAACCATTTTTGCAATCAATCAACCACAGAGGAATTTGGAACATTGCTTAAACAGAAAGAAGAGAGTTACGAGAGCTGGGTGGCCAAAAGGTGGTCAGTGGCGGGCATTTCCTTCTAATATCTCCCTGGCGCTCTTCCATACTTTTACGAGCAGCACTCCCCTCCTCTCTTCTGCAAAATGCTTACTTTAAGTGCAGAACTTGAATGGAAGCTGACAGCTCCCTATAGACTCTGCTGCTTGGCCATAGGGATTGGCCAGCCAGAGATGGGCACCTGACCCAACCTAGGCCACTCAGAGTACCCCATATGTTGCCTCCATTGTTGGTTTAGGAGTGGGCAAGACCTAATTCAGGCTACTCAGAATGCTTCCACGCATCAGAGCTACTTCTTTCCAGTAGGAAAGCAGGGAAGCTGGGAGTCCAGGAACTGACATCAGCCATGGCAGTACTGACTGACAAAGCCAGCCTGCAGCAATGAAACCGACATCTTGAGAGGAGTAGAGAGGAAAAAAGGAGAACGGAGTCTTGGGGACATTCCAGTTTCACAGCATTACAGTTATGCCTGAATATTGTTACACCCCATCCATCACTTGGGTTGGTTTTGGAAAGCATCTCTCTCTCTCTCCCTTTGTCTGTCTGTCTTTTTCTAAAACAACTTATGTTGGGAGCTGGTCCATTGCAATCAATGTGATCTAATATAGGTGTGATTTGAGAAATAGTCCTCCTGCCCAAAAATATTCTCTCACCACGTTTGCTATTCCCTCTGTAAGCAATTCATTCTTTGGGTTAGGAAAGTGTATGAAAGTATATGAACTGGAACAAGCCATGATTTTGACCCTTCTATACATGGCCTACCTCTCCCATCTCCCACCCGTTTTCACTCGTCCACATTTTGAAGCTCCTATTCCTCTCCATTACCTGTCACTTCATATCAGTGGTTTGTTTTCTCCCCCCAAGGTGTTCCCACATACTTTAGACATATTTCTATGATACCATTTGTATTAGTTTTCTTTGTTCCTGCTGTATAACAAAGTACCACAAATTGGGTAGCTTAAAACAGCAGAAATGTTATTCCTTCACATTTCTTGAGGCCAGAAATCCAAAATCAAGGTTTTGGCAGAGCCATGCTCCCTCTGAAGGCTCTGGAGGAGAATCCTTCCTTGCCTCTTCCAGCTTTTGGCAGTCCCAGGCATTCCTTGATTTATGGCAGCATCCCTTCAATCTCTGCCTCCATAGTCATATATTCCTCTTTCCTCTGTATCTGTTTCTTTCTCTGTAATCTTCTTGTTTTATTAGGACACCAGTCAGATTTGGAGTAAAGGCCTGTCCTGCTCCAGTATGACCTCATCTTAGCTAATTACATCTGCAAAGATCCTATTTCCCTTTAAGGTCACATTCTGAGGTTCCAGGAAGGACATGAATTTTGGGAGAACACTATCTACTATCCAATCTAGTACATCACTCATATATCATATTGTATGCTTGCATCTCCATATACATCCTCTTAGTTAAATTAATGATTCTTTCCTTTAGGCCGTTGGTGGTGGTGGTGTTATTAGCCATTGAGCCAATTTCAATATGGACTGTACGTCCTTTAGGCTAGAGATTTTTAAAAAATCTTATTTACCTTTGTATTCTTGGAGCATATTGCATTGCATATTGCATATTGCATATTGCATTTTAATAAAAATGCAACTCTTCTTAAAGGTTAGTCTATTAAAACTTTAAGCCATTAATACCTTAGCTTGAATTCGTTGATAAACATTATCTAAGAACATACTCATTCAGCCTTCAGTAGTTCTAATTCTTGGCTGCACATTAGAATCACCTGGGTAGCTTTTTAAACATACTGATGCCTGAGCCTCACCCCAGACCAATTAAATCAGAATTTCTGGGATTGGGGCCCAGGCATCAATATTTTAATAGATTTCCAAGTGGTTCTAATGTGCAGCCAGGATTAAGAACTATTGCCGTATATGCAGTTTCTGCCTGTTACAAAAAGCTGTAGCCAAAGGAAAGATTCCATCTCCTTGGGAGTAAGGCTCCATGAATGCAGTAAGTTTTGAATTAAATCTTAATGGCTGGGCAGCAGTTCAGTAGGGAAAGATAAGGGGAGAAAATGGAATAAGTAAACAGCCAAAGATGGGGAGCACCAGCTATGTATAGGAAATACTATGTCCAGCTTATCTTGAGTTGTAGGGGTGTAGTGAAAGACCGCGTTTACTGAGTATTTACTCTGTGCCTGTCACTGTGCTAAGCATTTTACATGCATGTCCTCATTTAATCCTCACTATTACTTTCTAAGGAAAGAACTGAGGCATAGATCATTTAAACACTTGCTTAAGGTCAAAAAACCAGCTGGTGGTGGATCTGAGACTTAAACCCAGGTCTAGGTTTATTTCCAGAAAGTCCCTGGGTGGCATAAATGGTTAAGTGCTTGAGTCTACTAACTGAAAGGTTGGCGGTTTGAACCCACCAAGAGGGGCCTTAGAGGATAGGCCTGGCAATCTGCTTCTGAAAGGTTGCAACCTTGAAAACTCTATGGAGCACAGTTCTACTCTGCACACATGGGGTCACCATGAGTTGGAATCTACCTTATGTCAACCAACAGCAACAACAGTTTGGTTTCCAGAACAATGAATGCAACCCCACCCCAGGGCTGGAAGGCAGGCAGCACCTGCCTTTTTTTTGTTCTAGCTGAAGCTACTAAAGGGCTCATGGGGCGGGCTCAGGACCATTTTACTTCTTGAGTGAATATCTACGGGGTTAGTGCATTTGCCAGTGTCCTGCATTCCCCTACCAGGTGGGACTTAGCCCTGTTGCTCTCTGGAGTGAGCTCTGGTGACCCAGCCACATGATTAGTTGCTGGCCTGCCTCCAACCAAGTCCAGGAACCAATGCACCAAGGGAAACTCACCTAGTCCCTGAGCTGCAGTCCTGCTACCCTTTTGATGACCCAGATTTCTCAGAATGATGTCTCTGGAATATTTATTTTATGTCTCCAATGTTCCATATTTATTTTACTCTAGATTTTAGAACTGGCCATTGAGCACTATTTCTAGACACCAAAACTGCTCTCTCCCAAGCCCGCCTTGACCACATCCCACCCAAGTCCTATTTGTTCTCCCTCCCAACTGACCACATGCGTGAGCCAGCCAAGGCAGGCAGCAGTCAGATTGTGCTTGTCAGGCTAGGCACTGAAAGTTTGTTATTAAATGTTCTTTTACAAGAGAGTGCTAGATCAAAAGGGAGCTCAATAGGGAGATTTTTCTGGAAGACCTAGAAGGTGAATGTGGTTAGGAGATGTATCAGGACTCCCTTCTTACATGTAACACAAAACCCAATTCCAACTCATTTAAGCATAAAGAAGGATATATTGGCTAATATGATTGAAAGTCCAGGACTCATATTTTTAAGCACGGTTTGATCCAGGGGTGTATTGGTTTTCTAGGGCTGCTGTAACAAGCACCACAAAATGTGTGACTTTAAGCAACAGGAATTTATTATCTCACAGTTCTGTAGGTGAGGAGTCTGAATTCAGGGTATTGGCAGAGCCATGCTTTTTCTGTTCACTCTAAGGAAAGATTCTTCCTTGTCGCCTCCAGTTGCTAGTTACGACAGACGTTCCTTGGCATTCCTAGGTTTGTAGATGTATCTTCGCATGCCTATCTTCCCCCTTGTCTCAAATTGGATTAGGGGCTCATGTTAACCTAACATCGCTGTAATGGTTAAGATTGTATGTCAACTTGTCTAGGCCATGATTCTCAGTGTTTTGGCAGTTGTATAATGTTGTGATCACTTCACTGTTGAAATTTGAGATGTGATCACCCCCAAGATGGAATCTGCTGATTGGTACCCGTGAGGGCAGGGCCTGTGGCAGCCCATTGCCTCCTCAGCCTTCATCTCTCTGCCTTCCACCAGCTACTTCCTTCCTGCTCACATTGCCAAGGTTTTTGGCTTGTTCTGGATCCAGCAGCTGCCTCTTGTTCTCTCACCTCTAGTTCTTGGGACTTGAGCTAGCAGCTTACCTGTTGATCTTGGGATTTGTTGATCTTCACAACCTGTAAGCAAGAGTCCTGCTCCCTACCCTGCTAATCTTGGGTTCACCAGCCCCTGCAGCTGCGTGAATCAGGAGAAACCTTGCGGTCTTGCCTGCCGATCTTGGAATTATTTGACCTTCACAGCCTGTGAGCAGGAGCCCTGCTCTCCAACCTGCTGATCTTGTGTTCGCTAGCTTTTGCAGCTGCATGAATTGGGAGAGGCTTCTACCCTGATCCATGGACTTGGGACGTTCTAGCCACTACAATCGTGTGAGCTGTTTCCTTGCTATAAATCTCGCTATGTATTTATACACTTTACTGGTTTTGCTTCCCTAGAGAACCCAGCCTAAGACAATCTCCAAACTTCCTGTTTCCAAACAAGTTCCATTCATACGCACCAGGGGTTAGGGCTTCAAAATATCTTTTGGGAGACACAAATCCATAACAAGGGACTCAACCTACTATCAGGAATCAGTTTCTCTCTTTCTTAGTCTTCTCTGAACTACATTCATGGGCTTCATTCTTGAACTCCACGTGGGTACCCCAAGGTTTTATCATTTCCAGTGCTAGTAATTCTAGCAGAAAAGACTCTTTTCATGATTGCACCCTTCCAGGACTCAGAATTAACCATGATTGGATTAATTCGAGTTTAAATGCCCGTTTCTAAATCAATCATTGTGTCCAGAGGCATGGAGTTTTGATACTAGGACAGGCTGGTTCATGTGCCCAATTCTTAACCAATCAATGTGGCTAGAGAAATTCAGGTATTTGATAGCCTAGGCATGGGTCACATGATCCATCTCAAACTACATGATCCAAGATTGAGGTGGGGCAGTTTCCCAAAGGAAATTTGAAGTACTATAGGCTGAAGAAGTAGATAGCCAGACCTTTCTTCCAAGGCATCTCTGGAAGGACTTGAACCTCCAGCCTTTCAATTAGCAGCCTAACACATTAACCATTTGCACTGCCCAGGGACTCCCAAAAATCAGCCTTGAAAATCCTATGGAGCACAGTTCTACTGTGACCCACATGGGGTAGCCGTTAGTCACAATTGATTCAACAGCAACTGGGAAACAGAAGAAAGTAAAATGGGTACTACCAAAAACCCATTGCTGTCAAGTTGGTTCCCACTCATAGCGACCCTGTAGGACAGAGTAGAACTGCCTCATAGGGTTTCCAGGGAGTGGCTGGTGGATTTGAACTGCCAACCTTTTGGTTAGCAGCCAAGCTTTTAACCACTGCACCACCAGGGCTCCAAATGGATACTAGGAAGGTAAAAACAACAAATGTTCACTACGGAAGGCTATTTCGAAAGTCCAGGCCTAGCAGAGATAAAGTCGCTTCTAGCATGTGGCAGAGACAAGGGATATAATAGAGTTGTCTTCAATAGCCTACAATTCACACATCTGTACCAGTGCAAACTGGCGCATAGCCACAAGTCAAATCAGATCAGTTTGGAGCCAGTGAATTATTTCTCATCTCTTCTACCAAATATGGTTTAAGTCACAGAGCAGTCTGAGCTTTAGGAAATTTGCAGCAACTTCTCAGCCTTGCATGCTAATGGATATTATGGATAATTGAATCCTACTGTTAACCTCAATATGTCATTTTACATAAATATTTTAATTTCATCACCAACCTTTTTGTCAAAGCTGTTAACAAGTTATTAAATTAACTTACTGGGGTTCTATTGTTATGTGTTTTTCTGGATAATCATCTAGTTAAATAGAAAAATGGGCCAAGCAGTCCAGAGATGGAAAACTATCTTGCCTGAATAAGCAGTAATTGGCTACTTATCCCTTGATATTCCAAAGAATGGTGAGAATTATAATATATTTCTTTATAAAGTTTTAATATTTTCAGCATTGAAGACTAAGTAATATGGATAATCCTGTTTGGTTGATCAGTACGTTTTACAAAACAACTATAGAATCAGCTTAACACGTTAGCATAGCAGGTTTAAATGGACAGACGCTATGTGGCCCTATGTACATTATACAATTCCATCACTTTTCTCATAATTTCATTAAACAAAGCTCACATGGATAAGTTTAAGGCCTATGGCAAAACCATTCTATTAAAGCTTTGTCTGGACATTAACACGGGTTCAAAAAATGATCAACTTTAATTCCCAACTATTCACAGCAACCCTTTAGGAAAGGGAAGGACAAATATTTGAGTTCAGACAGAAAGACCCAGAACAGGGAACCTTCGTGAACGGCAGGAGCTGGTAAGTAAAGACTGAAATAGATTTAGAACCTTCCTAGTTGGACATTTTCCCTCAGTTCACTCTGCCTCTGGTGTCTTTTTTCTTCTTTGGCGATTTTGCATTTTATTTGATGAGCTTTCAAACAAAAGTTTTAAAGCACACCAATAACCTTTCCAGTATTAAACATATATAGTGCACTGTGTTCAAAGAGAGAGGCAATAGAGTGTTTAAAATCTCATGCTTTGTTGTCTGCCTGTCTCCAAAACCCTAGTCATTTCTGGCCATGTGACTTGAAGAAGTTAAGAAGTTAATTAACCTCTTTTGTGGCAGTCTTCATCCACAAATTGTTAAAATGGAGATAATGATAGTATCTACCTCATAGGTACTTTGGCCCATGGAAAGCATTCAATAAATGATAGCTGTTATCACTATGTCATCAACATCATAGTCATCATCACCATCAATAATTTACATATCTAGCCTATATATTTGCACAAATAATTTACATATCTAGCCTATATATACATACATATATACGTATATATATACATATATGTGTGTATACATATACATATATGTGTGTATACGTATACATATATGTGTGTATACGTACACATATATGTGTGTGTATATATATATATATATACATACACCCACTGCTGTCAAGTTGATTCTGACTCATAGCGACCCTGTAGGACAGAGTAGAACTGCCTCATAGGGTTTCCAAGTCTGTAAATCTTTACGGAAGCAGACTGCCACATCTTTCTCCTGTGGAGCGGCTGGTGGGTTCCAACTGCTGACTTTTCAGTTAGCAGCTGAGGGCTTTAGCCACTTTACCATCAGGATTCCTATATATA
>NW_004444043.1:1217927-1228951 GCF_000243295.1 Trichechus manatus latirostris
CTTCAGGAAATTTGAAAGTCCAGAGAGTCTCTACTAGGCATATGAGGTGATTTATTAATTTTATATATTGTACTATACTGTATATGTATATTATTGTTGTTGTTAGTTGTTACTGAGTCGATTCCGATTTACGGCAACCATGTGTGTGCAGAGTAGAAATGCTCCATAAAGTTTTCAAGGCTGTTTTGGAAGTAGATTGTCAGGTCTATCTTCTAAGGCGCCTCTGGGTGGGTTCTACTGGCCAACCATTCGGCTAGTAGTTGAATATTTAATTGTGCCACCCAGAGACACACACACACTATCTCTCTCTCTATATATATGTATGCATACATACATACATGCACACCCCATGCACAACATGTATGTAGGTATTTGACACAAGAAACTATGATCAGGAGAGATTTTTAAATCAAAATCTGATAAGATTCTTCATATTTTAAGATCCATTAGATGTTGCTATTAATGCAAAAGAGAGTGAGGGTTGTCTTGGAACATTTTGTTTCAACCAACAAAGCAGCAGAATTAGCAACCACAGCATGAGAACTCTTGCATATAAGGAGAAATAAACACGTTTATGTAACTCTCTAAGTTTCCAGAGTTGCCTTTAGCCATATTTTTTTTCATTAGCGTTAGCCCGGAAGCACTTGGCATGAGCCCTTCTGTGAACCTGCAAGTAAATGTGCAGATCCTGTTCCTACACTCCTGTATAGCCCTTGTTCTGTGTATCTTCCACTTGTCCCTCCAGATCCACATTCCACCCTTCTCCACCCCTGCTCTGGACCTGGGAGTCTGGCCTGCACCAACGTGCTCCCTTTCCCTTTGGCTTTGTTGGAATCTACAAATAGGACACATTAACAGAAGATGAGAGGACAGCAAGAACGTGAGGCTGGGGTATCTCTTCCTTAGGCTTTCTCCCGGTGGGATGCTGTGCTTTAGCTGCCTGACTTTAGCCAAGGACATAACTCTTTTCTGTTGCCCCCTCCGTTCTGCTATCTAACAGGGGTTCCAACTGCTCTATCTTTACCCCTTGCGGGTCACGGGTGACAATAGCTCCCGGGAGTGGCCTATTCCTTATTTGTTTCCCTAAATCCTGCCCACACCTCAGTAAATAGTCTATTAAACCTTCTTCAACTGTTCCCTATATATGTTGTGGTTGTACGTTGTTATTAGCTGCTATCTTGTCAGCCCTTCACTCATGGTGACCCCCGTGCATAACAGAACAAAACTCTACCTGGTCCTGCACCAGCCCCATGATTGGTTGTGGATCAGACCGTTGTATTCCATAGGGTTTTCGTTGGCTGATTTTTCAGAAGTAGATTGCCAGGCCTTTCTTCCTAGTGCATCTTAGTCTGAAATTGCTGCTGAAACCTGTTCAGTATCATAGCAAAACGAAAATATCTACTGACAGATGGGTGGTGACTGCACGAGCATTTGCTGGGAACAGAACCCGGTCCTACATGGAAGATGAGAGTTCTAATACTGAACTACCACTACCCTCTTGATTCCTTATGTATAGCTTAGTCTTATACACTGCATTGCCAGCAAGTTCTGATCTATTAATGAACACTTCTTCCACTACAACATATTAAAAAAAAACACAAATAATAGTATTTTTTCAAATTCCATGGACATAACGAGTACTGTGTTTCCATAGACCCACCAGCCAGAGCTGTCTTAATATTAAATCACGTAATGTATACTAATAGTAGAAATTCAATATTAATAGAAATCAAAATGAAAGGAAAATCCACTCATGATTTCATCACCCTACACATTAAACTGCTTTCATTTTCTTCCTGGTTGGTTACTCACAGGAAAGATAAACTTTCTATTATTCCTATTTCACATAATGTTGTATCATGAACTTTCCCCAGGTACTTACAATTTTAAATGTTTTTTTATTATTTTTCCATTGAAAGCATGCAGTGTGCCTTCTGTGACATTTTTCCTCTCACGTGTCATGAAGGTTGTAAATTATTTTTATTTAGGGATTGGTATGAAATTTTATTTTAGAACCAAATATGTTACTCTGGAAACAGGTTCAAAGAATTCATTATTGGACTCAGATCTCATAATTGGAGACAAATTCACACACATCAAACTCCTTAATTAGCACATGCTCAACATTCTCTCATTTCCATTGCTGGAAGTAACTTCACTGATAGTAAGTTGTTATGCTCCTGGAAGCTCATCTCCTTATAATCTCCTTATAACCTTTCTACCTGATCTCACGCTCCTTTCTATTTTGTTGAAAAAAATTCTGCAATAGAGCTGTTAGAGTGGAATGGGGAGGATGATTCTTGAAACATAGGCCAATGAAGTTCAAATTTTAACTAGGGGAAAACAAAAGAAAAAAACTTTTTCCTGGAAAGGAAGAAATTCAGTCCAGACCATATAGACAACAGTCTGGCTGCATTAACCTCTTGGCAGGGATTGGTTCACAAACTATTTGTCAGTATTTTTGGTGAGGACCCTGTCTTTGTGTTCAAACTTCCACATTGGGAATAGCCTGCAAGAGGGTACAGAATCTGAAACAGATACCTGTATATTTCTCTAGAGAGTAAACATACCATTGAATTCATCAGACAATACCAGGATCTTCTGAAATCACCCACAAGTTGGCTGACATGAAGCAACAAGTTTAGACTATTTTTCTTTAAATATACAGTAAAAATTGATTTACAATAACATATATCTGTCTGCCAGTTTGCTAAATGTCATAAAACAGTCATTGGAAATGTGCCGGTTATTTTTTTAGATCCCGTATCTTTTTTTTTCTATCATAGCCACTATTTATTGTGTGGCGTCCCTGGGTGGTGTAAATGTGCTTGGCTACTAATGAAAAGGTTGGTAGTTTGAGTCCGCCCAGAGGCACTTCGGAGGAAAGGCCTGGCCATCTACTTTCGAAAAATCAGCCATTGGAAACCCTGTGGAGCACAGTTCTACTCTGACACACGTGGGATTACCATAAGTTGAAGTTGACTCAACAGCAACTGGCTACTGATATCTATTGTGTGTCTACTTTGTGCCAGGCAGGTGCTTTCCATAAACTAACTCATTAAGTGCTCATAACAACATTAGCCAATGTAGCTCCATTTTACAGCCAAGGAAACAAAAACTCGGAGAGTTAAGGGAACTTACTTGCCCAAGGTCACCCAGCTAGAAAGTGGCAAAGCTGGATCTCAACCTGGTGGGGCTCTTGGGAGAAGCCAGTTCAGGCTTCTAGCAGAGCGCCTGACGCACAGTAGGTGAGTGATACGCCATAGTTTGCTTCTTTTGCCTTCTTTCTGCCTGTGTGCTTGTTTGGGTACATGCTCCCTTGCTCTACAGATGCTGTAAGGCAGCTTCAGGGCTAAATATGGGATGTGATGGCATAGATGAGAAGAATCTACGGAAAATAACGTAAAAACAAGATGACAGAGGCAGAAAGACACAAAATGAAAACGAGGGAAGAGGCTAAGAAGAAACTGAGGCTCAAGAGGGTCCCGACGCCACACAGCAAATGAATGCTCAGGCTGGGACTTGAACCCAGGTCTTCTGACTCCCAGTCCAGTGCTCCTTCCTACACCAGGTTGCCTCTGTGGGCCTGGGGTGTAAACGCTTATGCCCAATGCCGCTGTTCCATAAAGACCTGAATGTCTGCAGTTGGTGGGTCTCTCTGGAGACTCTCGAGCCTCATTTCTCCGTTGTGTTGTTGGGGAGCAAGCCTCAGTCTCCTTGCCTATAAATGGGTCTGATAATGCCCATGTCAGGGGGCTGTGGTGGTGATTAAATGAGCTAGCTTGTGCAGGACTGGCACATTAATGATACCCAGGCTTATCCCTCCCAGCCTGCCTTTGTTACCCTTTGAAATATCAAACCTTCCCATGGAAATTGTATCAAGGGCCTAAGACACATTGTTACATTCCCTATCTTCCTAGATAGAACGTAATTTTGCCATTTCTTCCATCTTGCTTTTCTTCTTTCCATTCAACAGCTATTTACTGAGCATATATTACTTACATCTATCTCCAGGTCCTGCACTCTTTGGATTAAGAAAGATTAATCAGTCAACTAATTAATATACTCATGCTTTCATTCATTTGACAAACACAACTCTTCCAGGCTCTCTGGGCTGTGGAATGTCAGGTTCTGTCCTCTGTTCCCTTCTGGGTCCTGGCTGTGTTCTGTATAGAAGAGGTTGCTGGACAAGTGAAGTGTGATCAGGGGACTTGGCTACTGCTTCCTCACTGGCTCGCTTCGTCCCTTTTCCTGCGGGTGTCATCAGACAGCAAGCTCCCCTAGGTTCTTCTTTTTTTTTTTCTCATACAAAAATTTATACAGTATTGTTTTGTGACATTAGTTGCAATCCCTGCAATGTGACAGCATACTCTCCCTTTTCACCCTGGGGTTCCCTGTGTCCATTCAACCAGTTCCTGTCCCTTTCTACCTTCTCATCCGACCTCCAGACAGAAGTTGCCCATTTGGTCTCATGTATCTGATTGAACTAAGACGTACACTCCTCACGTGTATTATTATTTTTTTTATAGTCCTGTCTAATCTTTGTTTGAAGAGTAGGCTTGGAAATGGTTTCAGTTCTGGGTTAACAGAGCATCTAGGGGTCATAGTTTTAGGGGTTCCTCCAGTCTCTGTCAGAGCAGTAAGTCTGGTCTTTTTACGTGAATTTGAGTTCTGCTTCACTTTTTTCTCCTGCTCCAACCAGGACTGTCTGTTGTGTTCCCTGTCAGGGCGGTCATTGGTGGTAGCTGGGCACCATCTAGCTCTTCTGGTCTCAGGCTGATGAAGTCTCTGGTTTATGTGGCCCTTTCTGTCTCTTGGGCTAATGCTTTCCTTGTGACTTTGGTGTTCTTCATTCTCCTTTACTCCAAGTGGGATGGGACCAATTGATGCATCTTAGCTGGCCACTTGCAAGCTTTTAAGACCCCAGATGCCACTAGCCAAAGTGGGATGCAGAACATTTTCTTAATAAACTTTGTTATGCCAGTTGACCTAGATGTCCCCCAGAACCATGGTCCCCAGTCTCCAGGCCCAGCTACTCTGTGTTTGGATGTGTCCAGGAAACTTCTTAGCTTTTGCTTTGGTCAAGTTGTGCTGACTTCCCTCATATTGTGTGTTGTCCTTCCCTTTGATCCTGTATTATCTTGATCCTTGATACTTAAAGAATGGTCTGTGGACTAGAGACATTGATGTCACCTGAAAACTGGTTACCAAAACCAAAAACACACTGCCATTGAGTCGATTCTGACTCATAGTTGGACCCTATAGGGACTCATAGTGATCCAATAGGACAGAGTAGAACTGCCTCATAGGGTTTCCAAGGCTGTAAATCTTTACAGAAGCAGACTGCCACATCTTTCTCCTGAAAAGCGGCAGCTGGTGGGTTTGAACTGCTGACCTTTCAGCCTTTCAGTTAGCAGCTTAGTGCTTTAACCACTGCACCATCAGGGCTCCTGGGAACTGGTTAGAAATGCAAAATGTCAGGCTGTATCTCAAACCTTCTGAATCAGAATCTGCATCTTAACTAGATTCCCAGGTGATGGTATGTTAAAGTTTAAGAAACAGGGAATATACTCACATTTGTCTAGTAAATGAATAAATATGTTTCTTGGTTATTTTCAGACATTTGGATCATAGAGGCATAAAGGGATTTTAGAAATGATCTAGTCCTGCATTTCCCCCTGTGTGGTCCATGGAACACGCATTTCATAGAATGTCAATAGGGGTTATGCTGAAATGGTTTAGGAAATGCTGCTCGTTAAATAATGCAAGTAGTTTTCTTTACAACAGGATGTCTTAGAGTCTTAAATAAACTAATGTGTATTGTGTATTTTGAATCTCCAAGTGGGGAGATGAAATAGCGAACAGTGAGTATATTGCAAACATATATGAACACAGAACATTATTTTCACCAGGTATCTTACAGGTCCCCCCATGTGTCTGTCAGTTTATCATACTGTGGGGGCTTATGTGTTGCTGTGACTCTGGAAGCTATGCCGCCAGTATTCAGATACCAGCAAGGTCACCCATGGCAGATGGATTTCAGCTGAGCTTCCAGACTAAGACAGACTGGGAAGAAGGACCCAGCAGTCCACTTTTGAAAAGAAGCAGCCAGTGAAAACCTTATGAATCGCAGTGGAAAATTGTCTGATATAGTGCTGGAAGATTAGCCTCCAAGGTCCAGGTTGGAAGGCACTCAAAAGACAACTGGGGAAGAGCTGCCTCCTCGAAGTAGTTGACCTTAATGACATGGATGGAGTCAAGCTTCTGAGACCTTCATTTGCTGATGTGGCATAACTAAAAATGAGAAGAAACAGCTGCAAACTTCCATTAATAATCAGAATGTGGAATGTACGAAGTATGAATCTAGGAAAATTGGAAATTGTCAAAAATGAAATGGAATGCATAAACATCGATATCCTAGGCATTAGTGAGCTGAAATGGACTGGTATTGGCCATTTTGAATTGGACAATCATATGGTCTACCATGCCGGGAATGACAACTTGAAGAGGAATGGCGTTGCATTCATTGTCAAAAAGATCATTTCAAGATCTATCCTGAAGTACAACACTGTCAGTGATAGGATAATATCCATACGCCTACAAGGAAGGCCAGTTAATATAACTATTATTCAAATTTATGCACCAACCACTAAGGCCAAAGATGAAGAAATTGAAGATTTTTACCAGCTTCTTCAGTCGGAAATTGATCGAACATGAAATCAGGATGCATTGATAATTACTGGTGATTGGAACGCAAAAGTTGGAAACAAAGAAGAAGGATTGGTAGTTGGAAAATACGGCCTTGGTGATAGAAACCACGCTGGAGATGGAATGATAGAATTTTGCAAGACCAGCAACTTCTTCGTCGCAAATACATTATTTCATCAACATAAACGGTGACTATACACATGGACCTCCCCAGATGGAATACACAGGAATCAACTCCACTACATCTGTAGAAAGAGACAATGGAAAAGCTCAATATCATCAGTCAGAACAAGGTCAGGGGCCGACTATGGAACAGACAATCAATTGCTCATATGCAAGTTCAAGTTGAATCTGAAGAAAATTAGAATAAGTCCATGAGAGCCAAACTACTACCTTGAGTATATCCCACCTGAATTTAGAGACCATCTCAAGAATAGATTTGATGTGTTGAACACTAATGACCGAAGACCAGATGAGTTGTGGGATGACATCAAGGACATCATACATGAAGAAAGCAAGAGGTCATTAAAAAGACAGGAAAGAAAGAAAAAACCAAAATGGATGTCAGAAGACACTCTGAAACTTTCTCTTGAACATCAAGTAGCTAAAGCAAAAGGAAGAAATGATGAAGTCAAAGAACTGAACAGAAGATTTCAAAGGGTGACTCGAGAAGACGAAGTAAAGTATTATAATGACATGTGCAAAGAGCTGGAGATAGAAAACCAGAGGGAAGAACATGCTTGGCATTTCTCAGGCTGAAAGAACTGAAGATAAAATTCAAGCCTCGAGTTGCAATAGTGAAGGATTCTATGGGGAAAATATTAAATGACACAAGAAGCATCAAAAGAAGATGGAAGGAATACACAGAGTCATTATACCAAAAAGAATTGGTCGACGATGTTCAACCATTTCAAGAGGTAGCATATGATCAGGAACTGATGGTACTGAAGAAAGAAGTCCAAGCTGCACTGAAGGGAATGGTGATAAACAAGCCTCCAGGAATTGTCAGAATACCAACTGAGATATTTCAACAAATGGATGCAACACTGGAAGCACTCACTGGTCTATGCCAAGAAACTTAGAAGACAGCTACCTGGCCAATTGACTGGAAGAGATCCATATTTGTGCCAATTCCAAAGAAAGAAGATCCAACAAAATGCAGAAATTACCAAACAATATAATTTAATATTACACTCAAGTAAAATTTTACTGAAGAGCATTCAAAAGCGTTTGCAGCAGTACATCCCCAGGGAACTGCCAGAAATTCAAGCTGGCTTCAGAAGAGAACATGGAATAAGGGATATCATTGCTGATGTCAGAGGGATCTTGATGGAAAGCAGAAAATACTAGAAAAAATGTTTATCTGTGTTTTATTGACTATGCAAAGGTATTCGACTATGTGGCTCATAATAAATTATGGCTACCATTAAGAAGAATGGGAATTCCAGAAAGCTTAACTGTGCTCATGTGGAACATATACAGTACATAGACCAAGAGGTGGTCATTTGAACAGAACAAGGGGACACTGCATGGTTTAAAATCAGGAAAGTTATGCGTCAGAGTTATATCCTTTCACCATACTTATTCAGTCTGTATGCTGAGGAAATAATCTGAGAAGCTGGACTATATGAAGAAGAACAGGACATCAGGATTGGAGAAGACTCTTTAACAACCTGCCATATGCAGATGACACAACATTGCTTGCTGAAAGTGAAGAGGATTTGAAGCACTTACTGATGAAGATCAAAGACTACAGCCTTCACTATGGATTACACTTCAACATAAAGAAAATAAAAATCCTCACAACTGGACCAATAAGCAACATCTTGATAAACGGAGAAAAGACTGAAGTTGTAAAGGATTTCATTTTACTTGGATCCACAGTCAACACCCGGGGAAGCAGCAGTCAAGAAATCAAAAGACATTGTGTTGGGCAAATCTGCTGCAAAAGACCTCTTTAAAGTGTTGAAAAGCAAAGATGTCACCTTAAAGACTAAGGTGCGCCTGACCCAAGCCATGGTGTTTTCAATTGCCTCATATTCATGTGAAACCTGGACAATGAATAAGGAAGACCGAAGAAGAATTGACACCTTTGAATTGTAGTGTTGGAGAAAAATATTGACTATACCGTGGACTGCCAAAAGAACGAACAAATCTATCTTAGAAGAAGTACAACCAGCATACTCCTTAGAAGCAAGGATGGGAGACTACATCTTATATACTTTCGGCATGTTATCAGGAGGGATCAGTTTCTGGAGAAGCACATCATGCTGGTAAATTACAGGGTCAGCGAAAAAGAAGAAGACCCTCAGCGAGATGGATTGACACAGTGACTACAACAATGGGCTCAAGCATAACAACAATTGTGAGCATGGCACAGGACCAGGCAGTGTTTCGTTCTGGGGTGCATAGGGTCACTAGGAGTCAGAACCGACTCAACGGGAGCTAACAACAACAACAACATCTTATAGGACTAGTGTACCCTCTAATACATTTTGGGAAATATTAACCTAATTCAATTCTCTCATTTACAGACTTATATCCTTTATTTTCATCTTCTTATTTGACAAACCTAAGGTAATTTACTCGAATTTCTTACCGATTTTCCGACAAGAATGTGACTCCTGCTGCATTGGTTAAGGTAAGTCAAAATGCTATAAAAATCAGACGAAAAGTGTAATGACTCTCCCACGCAACAGTCCAGAGTCTTCCTGGGGTGGGAGAGTGGGTGGGTGGCTCTGCTGTTGTTAAGAACTGTGAAGGGTCTGAGATTCATCCTACTTGCCAGCTCACAAGTTAATTAGCTTGCCACAGTTTCATGGAAGCTGGCAGAAGACATAAAAGTCCTGGGTCAGAGACAAAGGACTTTATTACTCATGCCACAGTAAGCGGCAGAAACTTCATGTCTGTATCAGTTTCCCATGTTTCTCAAGCCCCACAGAGGCGATATGGAGTGTCCCAGATGAACGCTGCACATGCAGTAGGTCTGAGTCCCAGCTAAGAATCTTCGATCATTTTTTATTGTTGTTGTGTGTCCTTGAGTTGATTCCAACTCATAGTGAACCTCTAGGACAGAGTAGAACCTTGTTGTAGGGTTTCCTAGGCTATAATCTTTACAGGAGCAGATCATCAGGTCTTTTCTCCTGTGAAGCCACTGAGTGAGTTCAAAAACCCCAACCTTTCTGTTAGCAGCTGAGCACTTAACTATTGCACCACCAGGACTCCTGAACTGCAAGCAAACCTGTCCTTTGTCTTTGAGGGAGACATTACTTTTATTATACTTGACAATAAACAAACCTGCCTTTTGCTTCTAAGGGAGACAGTATTTCTAGCTTCCAAGGCTGTTCACTATACAAACATTCTTGACATGATAGTCTGTAACAAAAGCTGTTGGGGTCTCCATTTATAAGAGGTGTGGAAACACAAGAAGAGACCATGGAGAATTGTCTCCGAACATTTCTGGGGTGGAGGAGGAAATAGATGTTCTAGTGCACAAAGTTATCCAGGGGTCCAGGCTAATGGTGACTCTACCATATTCAACACATGGCTTCTAAGGTCACTCTGGGGATGGGATGGCATCACCGTCCCAGAAAGCTGGACAGGGAAGAGTTTGGAGGAGCATATGGGAGATTTTAGGGGCAAAGCTTAGAAGTGATGTACACCGCTTGTTAACATTCCATTTGCCAGAACTTGAGCACATGGCCACGCTTCACTGCAAAGGAAGACGGGAATGTAGCCTAGCTCTGTGACCAGGGAGGGGCAGACTTCAAGGGATATCTAGCAGTCTCTACCACATTTGCCAAGTTTGATAATGATGTAGCTTCAAGTTTCTTTGTTTTCATCTCAAGTCAAAATGAGTAAATACACGCATAAATGCCTTGGGGTGGGGCTTTATATATCATGGCATCAAAGAATTTTACAATTAGAAGAACCCTTAGAATCTTTAGTTCCAGCCACCCCTCCCCACTTTCATTTCAGGGACAAAGAAACTGAAACTCAGAGAAGTTAAATGACTTAGCTATGTGACTTACTGAACAGCAGATTCATTACCTGAGTTGAGATCTTCAGACCTCCTTCTGACTCACTTTGATCTGTACCAAACTTGCCAGCTCTCAGGTCTCTTTTGTATTTAAAATGATCATTCCTCAATTACCTGTTATTTTTAATTTTTTTTTACTGTACTTCAGGTGAAGGCTTACAGAACAAATAGTTTCTCATGAAACAGATTGTTTTATGACATTGGTTAACAACCCCACAACATGTCAACCCTCTAACTTCTCAACCTTCTTTTTTTGGTGAAAATACACATAGCCAAA
>NW_004444043.1:1234867-1269312 GCF_000243295.1 Trichechus manatus latirostris
TCTGAAATCTTGTTGTTTATCTTTTGGATTTCTAATTGTTGTCTTTGTATAATTTCTAGTTGTGAATTTATTCTGGCATTTTGTTCCTGCATTATTTTCCTGAATTCTTCCAATTTTTTCTGTGTGTTCTTTGTTGTTTGCTTGTTTGTGGGCACAATACTTTTCATCTCCTTCTCCAACTGGCAGGGTCAGTTACTCAGATATGGTACGGCAGGGCAGGTCTAGCTGAAGAGGGGTTACTGGGACGAGTTCTTTGTGGCACTTACTACAGCCACCAGAGTGGATCTGTAATCAGTGCACGGCAGGTTCCAGTAGGCTGTGCCTTTGCTGCTTGGTGGTGTGATGTCAAGCGCACAGTGCAGGTAGCCAGGATGCAGCGGGGAGATTGTTATGTGTGGAGCTAAGACGGATATAGGAGAGAGAAGAGAGGAACAGGAGCCAAAAACATACAAACAAAGAAAAATGAATGCTAGGAGAGCTTGGTGTTGGAGTGGAGAGATGAGAGACTATGAAATGGAGGAAAAAAGAAAGGGAAGGGAAAGAAAAGAAAAAAAAGAATGAATAAATAAAAATCAGAATGGTTAAAGAACCACAAAGTTCCCAGGGAATCCCACCAGTGCAGCTATGAGGCCTGGGGAAGTTGCTCTCAGGTGTTGCAGTACAGCCTGGCTAGAAGGCGTAGAGGTATACAATGCCAGGTATTCAGGGAACAGAAAGAGAAGAAAGATATAGAGACAAGAAACTGAGCAATGGAGAAAGACAAAGAGGGAAAAAGAGGGGAAAGAAAACAAAACAAATAAAAAAAAAGAATAAGAAGGCCCCCCCCCCCGAAAACAGGGGGAAAAAAAAAACAACGGAAAAAGAAATACCCTCAGGGATCCCTCTGCACGTCTGTGCAAGCCGAGGTGGAAGTCTCCTTGCGACACAGGACTGCCTGGCCAGAAAGGGCTCCCAACTCAAGAAAAGGAAAAGAAAGCAAACAATTCAAAACAAACAACCGAAGAAAAGCCCCGGGATCCCACCAGCACGGCAGCCCAGACCAGGAAGCAGCTCCACACTCAAACGGAGCTCCACAGCCCCTCAGGAAGAAGCAAAGATGGCGCATGGAGCCAGGTATCAGAGCAAAAGGACGGGGAGGTTGTGAGAGGTAAGGAAGAAATCAAAGAAGCAGAAAAAAAAGCAAAACTAGCAGCCAACAAATGGCACTCAAAGAGCCAGCTAGTGCGGGCTGGTGTTTCTCGGACAAAAGACTGTGTCCATGGGAAGCAGAGAGGGCCGAGTGTGGGTGAAGAAGTGTAGGGAGAGGGAAAGCATATATCACAAATTACCAGAGCTCTGCAGCCCCTCAGGAAGACGGCGCACAGAGCAAGGTATTTGAGCGAAAGTTGGGGGAGGTGGTGAGAGTAAGGAAGAAATCAAACGAAGTGGAAAAAAGCAACACCAGCAGCCAACAATTGGCACTCAGAGAGCCGGCCCGTTCGGGTGTGTGGAATCCAAGCAGCCGCTGTTTCCAGTCAAGAGATTGTGGCCGCGGGAAAAAGAGGAGGCCGAGAGGGGGTGAAGAAGGGTGGGGGGTGGGAAAGAGTATATTGCAAATTACCAGTTGTTTTGTCTCCCACTGGATGCACCATGAGGCTGCTTTCTTGTACCTCATTTGCTGGTCTCTGATAGGAGTCCAAGATGGCAGAGCCGAGCTGTGTTAGCTGGTAGGGGACCTCTGCATGAATCTGTCTTTGCTCTCCATGCTCTGTCAGTTTTCTCACTCCATTTGGTGCTTGGCTGAGTTCTTTATGTCTTCATTTGATGTTTTAGGGTTTCAGGATTGTTGTATTCTCTGTTCGGCTTAGTTTTTCACATCTTTGCTGTGGAAGGACGGCGTGGTGCTTCTGCCTAGAGCTCCATTTTGCCGGAACTCCAATTACCTGGTTTTTATATTTGGAATTTTGATTATTGAGATTTCTTAAGTCACTGTATGTCTACTTCTACTGTTCATTCTTTAATTTATTTAAGAAATATGTATCGAGCCCTCCTGTGGCCAAACACTTTGCTAGAAATACAGCTTGTAATGGCAAGGCCCCTGTTCTTACTGAGCTAACACTGAGCTGAGATTCCATGAAACTTAGAATATGATTGACTTTTCAGTGTTAGATGCATCATAGCTAGTTTATGATATAAGCTGATATATATGGGTTACAAACAATTTACTCTAATTTTTGCCAACTTGGAGCTCTGGTGGCACAGTGGTTAAGCATTCAGCTGCTAACCAAAAGGTTAGTAGTTTGAATCCACCAGCTGCTCCTTGGAAACCCTATGGGGCAGTACTACTCTGTCCTAGAGGGTCGCCATGAGTTGGAATCGACTCAACGGTAGTGAGTTTGGTTTTGTTTTTTATTGCCAACTTGAGTAAGATATAGCAGACTTCACAGCTTTTAAGCTTCTTTACAATTAGTTTATAGCAAGGGTCCCCTTATATTTTATGTAATAGCTAACCCTTTTAAAATAAGCTCTATGCATTACTTCTACAACAAATAAGTTATTATTATTTTGCTGTTGCCTTTGGGCTAACAGTTTTTATTAAGTTAAAGACAGAGCTTTATTTCTCTCAAAATAGATTGGAACATTTTTAACAGAAATCTCATTCACCTGTTTTGATTTATCAAAGCATTTTATGTTTACTTAAAAAAAAATTTCTTTCTTCTCCCTGGAGAAGTCCATTACGTACTCAGTGCAAATTGAAGATCAGAAATATAATGTAGTCAAATGACAGAATAAAATTCAAAAGAAACTGCTGAAGCCTTGCTCTTTAAAAGAAAAATCTATGTTTCTATATTACATTATGTGTATGTATAGTGGAAATATGAGAAAGATACACAGCACCTCATGCACAAAAATATTGTTTATGAACAAGTATATATAATGCAGTTTATTGGAAAAGGGTTCAATTTAAAGTAACAGTGCACGAAATAAGCATACTGTGGTATGTTGCAAAGAGGTCTGGATTGTGAATCTCAAGAAGCAAGACCTAACTGTGATGGTGCTTAAAAAAACTATAAAGTATAAATTTTTATATAGCATTTTATGGTTGACAAAGGTTCTTTTTAATAAGAGCTAACATTTATTGAGCACTTACCATGTGCCAGACTTGGTAATCTCATTTGATTCATACAACACCTGTATGAGGTAAGTGTTCACTCCCCCTTCAACACCCTACTCCCCAACCCCACCTCCTGGGTGATTATAAGAGAAGGTGGAGATTAACATCTGGCTGCCTGGATGCCTGTAACCCCAGACAGGGGAACTAGGTGAGACCTTCTGCCTCCTTCTGGCACACTGTTCCTCTGTGTCATGGTGCTGACTAATTTGTGGAACAGGGCAAGCAATCTGCATGTCCACCCATCTTATTTACTAACTGCAGTGTCTTACCACGATCAACAGGAGAATTAAATATGTTCACAAACAAGACAGATGCATACATACGCGAATAACAAAATAAGGAAGAAATGCTAAAAATAATTACAGTCCTTGATTCTGCAACCGTTCACTTGGTTGTAGCTGGTATTTAGAACTACCTTCTTCCAACACTCATTCCATATTCCTTTTGCCCTCAGCGAGCACCTCAGCTAGTCGTGGTTCTTTGCCTGGTGGGGTGACCCAAATCTTCATTCCTGAAAGGTCTGGGCCATTAGTTGTCATGTCAGAATTGAGTTGCTATAATTTTCCACTGACTTTAATCATAGGGCACGGTAGTACTAACAGATACCTTAAGGGATCTCCTGTATTCCATACATATTCTTTTTTATCCCCATTGGATCAGCTGGATCATATGACCCAAGTGGCAAAGGGCTTGCAGAGCAGTCTGAACCTGTTGCAGAGCCTTTTCTTGTTCTGAGCCCCATTCACAACTAGCAGCTTTTCGAGTCACTTGATACATAGGCTGGAGTAGCACACCCAAATGAAGAATATATTTTCTCCCAAATCCAAAGAGGCCCACCAGGTGTTGTGTCTCCTTTTTAGTTGTAGGAGGGGCTAGATGAAACAACTTATCCTTCACCTTAGAAGGAATATCTTAACATGCTCCACATCCCTGCACCCCTAGAAATTTCACTGAGGTAGAAGATGCCTGCATTTTTGTTGGTTTAATTTCCCACACTCTAGCATGCAAATGTTTTACCAACAAGTCCAGAGTCATTGACACTTCTTCCTTACTAGGTCCAATCAGTATAATGTCATCAGTGTAATGGACCAGTGTAACGTCTTGTGGAAGGGAAAGGTGATCAAGTTCCCTGCGGACTAAACTATGCATAGGGCTGGAGAGTTGATGTAGCTCTGAGGTAAGCAAGTGAGGGTATATTGCTGGCCTTGCCAGCTGAAGGCAAACTGTTTCTGGTGGTCCTTCGAAACAGGTATGGAGAAAAAGGCGTTAGCCAGATCAATAGCTGCATACCAGGTACCAGGAGATGTATTAATTTGCTCAAGCAGTGAAAATATATCTTGAACAGCAGCTGCAATTGGAGTTACCAGCTGGTTAAGTTTTTGATAATCTACTGTCATTCTCCATCTGTTTTTTGCACAGGACAAACAGGCGAGTTGAATGGGGATGTGTTGGGAATCACCACCCCTGCATGCTTCAAGTCCTTGATGATGGCAGTAATCTCTGCAATCCCTTCAGGAATGCAGTATTTCTTTTGGTTTACTATTTTCCTAGGTAATGGCAGTTCTAATGGCTTCCACTTGGCTTTTCTTACCATGATAGCCCTTACTTCACATATTGGAAATTGAATGTGGGGGTTCTCCCTGTTGCTGAGTATGCCTATTAAAATTATGCATTCTGGAACTGGGGAAATCACTATAGGATGGGTTTGGGGACCCACACTGGACCCACTGTGGGATGGACCTGAGCTAAGACTCCATTAATAACCTGACCTCCATACACCCCTACTCTGACTGGTGGGCCACAGTGATGTTTTGTGTCTCCTGGAATTAGTGTTAGTTCAGAGACAGTGTCTGGTAATCCTTAATAATTCTGAGTATTTTCTTTTCCCCAGTGAACAGTCACTCTCGTAAAAGGCTGCAGATCCCTTTGGGGAAGGCTGGGAGAAATATTAATAGTATAAATTTTTGCTCAAGGGGATCTGGCCTCTCCTTCATTCAAGGGGTTGTGGATCTGTAAACTGGATCAAGTCTAGGAATTGGTTGAGGGCCATGATTCTCTATTCTGATGATTCAATTTAGACTGCCATTCACTTGATCTAAAATTCTTCTGCTTGTACAGATTAAGTAAATATTTAGTAGATTTCCCATCTATTTCACTCCGAGGGACACCGTGACTAAGTAGCCAACACCTTAAGTCCATATGAGTCAGATTATTCTATTTATTTATTTATTTTATTGTGCTTTAGATGAAGGTTTACAGAGCAAATTAGTTTCTCATTAAACAATTAATACACAGATTGTTTTGTGACATTGGTTGCCAACCTGAGTCAGACTATTCTGATTACTGTTTTGACTCTGCTGTCCATTACGGTAACCATGCCCACCTTGCCTTTGTTGATTAAGTGCTGCCATTTGGTCCCTACCACCACAGGGTCCAGTCAGCACCATTGTAGTTAGGTGTCTTAATTCAGTTAGAGTAGTTCTCATTGTGAAATCTGAGTTTCTTAAAATAATAATCATAGCAGTCCTCAAGGATGCTGGGGCTCCCTTCTTAAATGTGTTCCTCACCATTGTGGTAAAAGATGTGTCCTCTACGCACATCATAGGTGGGTCTGTGGGTCCAACCTGATAAATCCACTCTAACATGCCAATTTCCCTAAGCCTTTGAATATCTTCTTCTACAGTATACCAAGGCAAATCTAGTATTTCAACTTGATTTCATGTTGACCACCACTTAATCCTTGTTTCAGTGAACCAACCAAATAAACTATTAGATCCTTTTCTCACCTCTTGAACTGATACGCTGAATAAAGAATCTGTACTTAGTGGGCATATATCAATAAATGCAGACTGACTCAGTTTTATCCCAAACCCTTAATAGCCATCCCCACACCAGGTTTCTGTCTGTATAAGAAAAATCAAGCAGTTCTTTTGAAGTGTAGCATACTTCCTCCTGGGTCACACTTTGTACTTCTCTTGGGGCTCAGTGGAATTTAAGTCTAGTTATAGGTCTAGAAACAAAAATGAGTGGTGGAGGTGGGTGTTGGGGAAATTCAGCAATGTCTTGTAAGGCGTCTGCCTCTGGTGATGCCCCAGGAAACACCCTAGGTGCCTCCCCAGGCAATATCTCAAAGACTCTTCAGGCACAGCTTGGTTAATCTCATCAGATGGGAGTGGAAGGGATAATGGTTTTACTTGGGAGAATGGATTAGCAGACAAAGATGGAATAGTCTCTTCAGATGGGAGTAAGAGGACTGGTTCTGTTGGTAGGAGTGATTCAACAAAATTTAGGGGCTCAATGTCCCAGCTTCCTGATTATCTGCCCACATTTCCCATCCCAAGTTTCAGGATCCCGTTTCCTCCCAATCAATGCCCTCACTTTAAGTTCAGACACCATTTGAGGTTGGAAATTCAATTGACATTGTAACTCAGCCACTCTAACAATAATACTCTGGGTTTTGTTTTTGGCAATATCAGCTCTGTTACTTCAAGAAACAAGGCCTCCTCTCAGGGCACAAGTGGCAACTTTTAGGTCTTTTATGAGGTGCTTGAGCTGTAACTCTGAAGCCCTGAGCTCATCTTTCTTTCTTCAATTTTTCTAGCAAAAGCAGGACCAACCAACCAGCTTCCTTATACTTCTCATTCTGACAATACTGTAGAAAAGTATCAAATATACAATCACTTGTACTCTTTTCTCTCACAAATATTCGATCCATTGGTGGTGATGCTTTGTGTATTTCTATTGCCACCTCATGCCATGGATTAGCAGTGCCCTCTTTACTACTGGAGGCAGAGTCATCAGTGCCTTTAAGGCTACCCAGACTGGAGAACCTGTTCAGAAAACTCAAAAGAATACTGCATTCCTGGAGGTATTGAAGAGCTTACTGCCACCATTAAGGACATAGAGTATGCCGGGGTGGTGATTCCCACAACATCCCCATTTGACTCGCCTATTTGGCCTGTGCAAAAAAACAGATACATCTCGGAGAATGACAGTGGATTACCATAAAATTAACCAGGTGGTGACTCCAACTGTAGCTGCTGTTCCAGATGTGACTTCATTTCTTGAGCAAATTAATACATTTCCTGGTACCTGGTATGTAGCTATTGATGTGGGTAATGCCTTTTTACCCATACTTGTTTCAAAGGACCACCAGAGGCAGTTTGCCTTTAGCTGGCAAGGCCAGCAATACGTCTTCACTGTCCTACCTCAGCAGTATATCAACTCTCCAGCCCTATGTCATAATTTAGTCTACAGGGACCTTGATCACTTTTTCCTTCCCCAAGATGCCACACTCGTACAGCAACCCAATTCTGACATGACTACTAATAGCTCAGATCCCTCAGGAATGAAGGTTTGGGTCACCCTACCAGGCAAAGAACCATGACCAGCTGAGGTACTTGGTGAGGGCAAAGGTAATACGGAATGGGTAGTGGGAGAAGGTAGTTCTAAATACCAGCTATGACTATGTGACTAGTTGCAGAAACAAAGACTGTAATTGTTTCTAGTATTTTTTCCCTGTTTTGTTATATGGGTATGTGTGCATATGTTTTTGTTGTTAGGTGCCTTCAAGTCAGTTCCAACTCATAGCGACCCTAAGTACAACAGCACAAAACACTTCCCAGTCCTGTGCCATCCTCATGTTTGTTGTTATGCTTGAGCTCATTGTTGCAGTCACTGTGTGAATCCATCTTGTTGAGGGTCTTCCTCTTTTTCACTGACCCACTACTTTATCAAGCATGATGTCCTTCTCCAGGGACTGTCCCTCCTGATAACATGTCCAAAATATGTGAGAACAAGTCTTGCCATCTTCGCTTCTAAGGACCATTCTGGCTGTACTTCTTCCAAGACAGATTTGTTCATTCTCCTGGCAGTCCATGGTGTATTCAACATTCATTGCCAACACCATAACTGAAAGGCATCAATTCTTCTTCAGGTTTCCTTATTCATTGTCCAGCTTTTGCATGCATATGAGGTGACTGAAAACACCATGGCTTGGATCAGCTGCACTTTAGTCCTTAAAGTGACATCTTTGCTTTTTAACACTTTCAAGAGGTCTTTTGTAGCAGATTTGCCAAATGAAATGTGTCATCTGATTTCTTGACTGTTGCTTCCATGAGTGTTGATTGTGGATCCAAGTAGAATGAAATCCTTGACAACTTCAATCTTTTCTCCGTTTATCATGATGTTGCTTACTGGTCAGTTGTGAGGATTTTTGTTTTCTTTATGTTGAGGTGTATGCATACAGGTGTGCATATATACCTATGTATATTTATATGCTGTTGTTGTTGTTGTTAGGTGTCATCAGGTCAGTTCTGACTCACAGCGACCCTATGTACAACAGAACAAAACATTGCCCAGTCCTGAGCCATCCTCATGATTGTTGTTATGCTTGAGCCCATTGTTGCAGTCACTGTCTCAGTCCATCTTGTTGAGGATCTTCCTCTTTTTGCTGACCCTCTACTTTACCAAGCATGATGTCCTTCTCCAGGCACGGATCCCTCCTGATAACATGTCCAAAGTATCTGAGATGTAATCTTGCCATCCTTGCTTCTAACGAGCATTCTCACTGTACTTCTTCCAAGACAGATTTGTTCATTTTTCTGGCAGTCCATGGTATATTCAGTATTCTTTGTCAACACCATAATTCAAAGGCATCAATTCCTCTTCAGTCTTCTTTATTCATTGCCCAACTTTTGCATACATATGAGGTGATTGAAAACACTATGGCTTGGGTCAGGCGCACCTTAGTCCTTAAGGTGACATCTATATCTATACAAATTATCTTTGTTTTCTTCCCTCCCTTATTGCATTACTTATTATAAAATATGAGATATAAATGGGGCTAGTGCCTTTTTGGTTTTACACATGTTAGTTGTATCATGTTAGGCACAAGTATGACTTTATAATTGTCTTTATTTAGAGATTGTATTTCATTTACAGAGATGTGTACAGCCAAGCTGACAAGGGGTGGACTGTGATGGTTAAGGTTATGTGTCAACTTGGCTAGGCCATGCTTCTTCATGGTTCAGCAGATATGATGTAATCACAGTCGATAATATGATCTGTTGTGATCAGCCAATCAGGTGATAGGGGAGTTTCCTTGGGAGTGTGGCCTGCATCCAATATATATGGATGTTCTTGCAAAGCTCGCCCTCTCTTGATCCTGCATCCAACTCATCATCCTCTGACCTCTGGTTCTTGGGATATGAGCTAGCATCCTCCTGTCTGACCTGCTGATTTTGGGTTTGTCAGCCCCTGCAACCATGTGAGTCAGGAGAAACCTCCAGTCTTACACCTGACCCATGGATTTGGGACTTGCCAGTCTCCACAACTGTGTGAGCCATTTCCTTGAAATAAATCTCTCTATATATATTTATATGTATACACGTCACTGCTTTTGCTCCTCTACAGAAACCAGCCTAAGACATCCAGTTTCACTTTCTACTTACTAGTTGACCTAGGGCAGTTTACTTAATTCCCCAACAACTGTTTCCTCTTCTGTTGAAGCAATACCACCTTGCCAGGTTCCTGAGAGAATCAAAAGAGATTAAATAGGACAGTGGTGCCTGGCCCAGCAGCATCAGCATCCCCTGGGATCTATTAGAAATGAAAATTCTTGGCCCCACCCTAGACCTACAGAGTCAGAAACTACGATTCCGTGTTTTATTGAGGCCTCCAGGTGATCTCAACCGAAGCTAAAATGTGAGAGCCACTGAAATAGGAAAAGCCCCTACCTTGGAGTTGATGTTCAAATGTGATAACTACCTTATAAGCATGCTCCTTCTTCATTTACTGGAGTCTTTGGGTGGTGAAAATTTTTAACAAGCTAGGCTGCTAACCGAAAAGCTGGAGGTCTGAGTCTACTCAGAGGCATCTCAGAAGAAAGGCCTGGTGATCTATTTCTGAAAAATCAGCCATTGAAAATCATGTGGAGTTCAGTTCTGCTCTAACACACAGGGGTTGGCCATGAGGTGGTATCAACTCGACAGCAACTGTTCTTTGTTTACTGTCTTCCCCCGTTTCTCTAACTCTCCCTCTACTTTTTCATTATCAGAATAGATTAGTGATGCCCTCTGTCTTCTCTGCCACACGGAAAGGGAGGCTGAGAGAGCAGACCTTGGGGAGGGCTGGGTAGCTGCAGTCAGACTCACGCCTCAGGAATCCTGACACTCACTCCCTGATGCTCTTTATAAGTCTCCAGGACTCCTGTTCAATGCCAGCCCCACTGAGCCCATGCACCAGCCAACCAACTCCTGAAAAACCCCAAAGGAGAGGGGAAGGAAGCTTGCAGGAAGAATGGTTCACATTGGTTGGCAGGCCCCATTTGGATTTGTGACATTTCCTCCCTCTCTAATCTGTCCTCCTCACTGCAGCCAGATCATCTTCCTAAATAAAAATATCCAATCCTCTTACTTCTTTTCTAAAAACCTCTGTAGGCACTGTAAGATTTTGTCCATAAGATTAAGCCAAACTATTTGGTGTAAAGGAGTACCTGGGTTGTGCAAATGGTTGAAATGCTTGGCTGCTAACTGAAAAGTTAGAGGTTCAAGTCCACCCAGTGGCACCTTGGAAGAAAGGCCTGGCAATCTAATTCTGAAAAATTACAGCCACTGAAAACTCCATGGAACGCAATTCTACTCTGACACATATGGGGTCACCGTGAGTTGGAGTCAACTCCACAGCAACTGGTAACTTGGTGTAGCATGTGAGACCCTTCCCAATCTGATCCCCAGGACCTCTTCAGTTTCATCTTCTATTTCCTGCACATCCCCTTCTGCACACTGCTCCCCAGTCCCTCCCCCTGCCACTAGTCCTCTCCCCACCTTCACCAGTCACATGCTAGACTTGGTGCAGGGGGAAAGCCAGTGGTGAGGGAGGCTTCCTGGCTGGTTACTGCTGACTAGTTAACATATGCTGCCAGGTTGGATTCTTTTTGTTTAGACCTTGGATAAAACAGCCATTGCTATCTCCATGAAGCAGCTGAAGAAACTGAGACTCAGAAGGCAGATCACTGACCCAAGAGATGCTCACACGATCAAATGGTGACAATATCATTCAAAGCCATCTTTGTGCTCTCAACCACTACACTGTTCTGCACCCAGAGATTTGTCTGGCCCTTTAAAAACCAAAGCCCCTGAGTGGCACAAATGGTTAATCACTAGGCTACAAACCAAAAGGCTGGAGGTTCGAGTCCACCCGGGGTGCCTTGGAAGAAAGTCCTGGGGATCTACTTCCAAAAAATCAGCCATTGAAAACCTTATGGAGCACAGTTCTACTCTGACACATGTAGGGTCACACTACATGGGGTTGCACATGAGTCCGAGTCCTAGTTGGTGACAACTGGTTTGGTTTTCACTGGTTAAAAACTAGAGAGTGACTTCAATTTGTACTGTAGGTCTCGATTCAACCCAAACATTTTTGCTGAAGTCCTCAGTTTAGAGGAATTATTCTTTTGACCTAAAGAGATTTATTTCCTTCTGATTGGTGTCTTAATTGTTTGTTATCATTTATTCCTAACAATGCTGACTAGAAAGATGCTGAGATTTGCACAGTATTTATTTTATGGGTCTCCTGGATAAGTTCTTGATGGAGAGCCTCCTTTGTCTGCAGAGGTGGTATCAATATCCATAAAAGGCCATTTATGCAATTTGTCAGTTCTGTAAGGGTCAATTTCCCGGAGTGAGTGTCTTTAGTGGACTCCACTGAAAATTTGAAAATACGTGGAAAAACAACCCTAGAAAATAATATTTTGTTTTTTAAGCGATGAGTTATTAATCTGTATTGTCTTTCAGGAGTTGAATGACAAAACTTAAATCTAAGGAAGCATAGTGAAACCTTAAAATGTACAAAAAATCCAAAGGAATCAGTGTGTCAAACTGCAAACTGGACTTCTTTGAAATCACCATAACAATGACGATATTAATCAATATTACTAGCAATACTAAGGCTGATAAATGATTTTATCCGCTAACCAAAAGTTCAGCAGTTTGAATCCACTGGCCATTCCTTGGAAACCCTATGGGACCGTTTCTACTCTGTCCTCCAAGGTCGCTGTGAGTTGGAATCGAGTAGACAGCAACAAGTTTGTTTTTTTTTAATCTAAAAGTTTTTAAGGGTTCCCCTTTTATGTTGTAAAAATATATATATATATATATATACACACACATATACACGCCTTAGGGGGAAAAGGTTACTATTGTTTTTTGCCTCCTTTTAAAAAATAAAGTCAATATTAAGACATATCTTAAATTGGAAAAAAATAAAATTACAGCCATGAGCCACGTAATGTCTGTTTGGGCAACTTTGGCCACATACACGTCTGTAGTCCCACAGTTTTTTTTTTTTTTTTTTTTTTTAAGGGAAAGCAGCTCTCTTTTTGCTTATTATTTCCCCCTAATGGTTTTAAAGACTCCAAACTCCCAGAGTGAATGAGTAGCAGGGCTCCAGGGCGCACCCCAATTCCTGCAGGGCCGCTTCCTCTGCCTCTTCCTCCTCCTTCCGCTCCTCCTGGCTTCATTCACCTGACCAGCACCCCTGCAGCCAGTTCACTGCGGCGCAGGGCAGCGCCTGCCGCGGTTCCTGCACTCTTGTTCCTGCTGTGGGCTCGCGGGGGCGCCAGCCGGGCCTAGGGCGCTCACAGGCTCTTGGCTGTGGGCCGTGGTGGCAGCTGCACATGATCAGGAAGCTACCGCACCAACAGGGCAGTGGCAGCCATGGCCGCCACCACCAGCTGCCTTCCCGCACCTGCACACCTGCTCCACGCCTGGTCCCCGCAGCCACCTCTCTGTGCCCCCTGTGTGTCACTGCCCTGCACCCAGACGTGTGCAAAGTCGCAAACCAGATGCTGGCGCAGCCTCCACCTGGCCGCAGCCGCATACCTAGCAAATCCTGTAACCAGTGGATACATCTCTCCAGGTTTATCAGGTGGGCAATAGGCCGAGGGGGCTGCTCCCGCTCCTCAGGAATGTGGAACAGTGGGCAGGGCTGGGCTCTTAACCTGAGGATTGCCTGTATATACGAGCCCTGGTGGCATAGTGGTTAAGAGCCAACCAAAAGATCTGCAGTTGGAATCCACCAGCTGCTCTTTGGAAATCCTATGGGGCAGTTCTACTCGGTCCTATAGGATCCCTACGAGTTGGAATTAAGTCCTTGGCAATGGGTTTGGTTTGGATTTTTGGCCTGTATATAACATGGTGTATGCACAATGTCCAATTCGCATAACGTCTTATGCTGGACATTAAGCGCCCCATGACTGTATTAATTTCAGCCTGCTAAATCTCTCAAACTTTCATGTCCTTGCAAAGTAAGATTATGTTCTATTCCTAATACTAATATAGCCCTTGCCACATAGTAGGAAACCAACAAATATTTGCTGAATTAATGAATGAAAACATTATTAAACTAGATCAGTCAACCTAAAAGTATTTTTAGTAAATATTTCATAATATTGCATTGTACCCTATGTATTTTGGAACATACTTCCATTTAAAATCAGTTAAAATAATTTTATTTTACAGATAAGCTGACACATGTGCAAAATAGTGTAAGTACAGAAATATTCATTGCACCATAGGGTGTGATAACATAAGATCTGAAGCAATATAAATATCTGCCAATAGCCGTTCAATGTATAAATTATTTTCTTTTTGGAATTTTATGGTGATGCCATATTTTTTCACGAATGGAATGGATGCTGAATTATTGTTGGTAGTTTTTTATTATTTGAAAAAATGAGGTGCCAATTGCAAGTGGGCCAATCGGTACCATGTTCCATGAAGTATATCACAAATGTGGTACATATCAGTACCATGGCCCAGGAAGTGTATAAAAGATGTCATCAGGGAGGCAAGAACTTTATCAAAGATGTCATCAGGGAAGTGAGCACTTTATAAAAGATCTCATCAGGTAGATAACTAATGCAAGCGGGCCATATCGGTGCCATGTTCCATGAAGCACATCACACACGTGGTACACATCAGTTCTGTGGCCCAGGAAGTGCATCACAAACTGTTTTCACCCCCCAAATAACTCATTTACTTGAATATTTCTGAATGCCGGTAACCCTACCTTCCCAATAACACAAAGGAAATAGTAAACATTATTGCAAGCCTTATCCCTCTGTGTTGTTGTTGTTAGGTGTCATTGAGTTGGTTCAGACTCACAGTGACCCTGTGTACAACAGAACGAAACACTGCCCAGTCCTGTGCCATCCTCACAATCATTGCTATATTTGAACCCATTGTTGCAGCCACTATGTCAATCCATTTTGTTAAGGGTCTTCCTCTTTTTCACTGACCCTTTACCTTACCAAGCATAATGTCCTTCTCTAGGGGCTGGTGCCTCCTGATAACATGTCCTAAGTACATGAGATGAAGTCTCACCATCCTCTCTTCCAAGAAGAACTCCAGCTGTACTTCTTCCAAGACAGACTTGTTTGTTCTTCTGGCAGTCCGTGGCATAGACAATATTCTCTACCAACACCATAATTCAAAGGCACCAATTCTTCTTTGTCTCCCTTATTCATTGTCTAGCTTTCACCTGCATATGAGGTGATTGAAGATACCATGGCTTGGGAAGGCACGCCTTAGTTCTCAAAGAGGTCTTTTGCAGCAGATTTGCACAATGCAATGTGTCCTGATTTCTTGACTGCTGCTTCCATGGACATTGATTGTGTATTCAAGTAAAATGAAATCCTTGACAACTTCAATCTTTTCTCCGTTTATCATGATGTCGCTTATTGGTCTAGTTGTGAGGATTTTTGTTTTCTTTATGGTTAGGTGCAATCCCATACTGAAGGCTGTGGTCTTTGATCTTCATCAGTAAGTGCTTCAAATCCTCTTCACTTTCAGCAAGCAAGGTTGTGTCATCTGCGTATCGCAGATTGTTAATGAGTCTTCCACCAATCCTAATGCCACGTTCTTCTTCATATAGATCTGCTGTACAGAAGCCAAAAGACACAAAACCTTCACACAATCACTTCTCCAGGAAACATCCCCTCATATGAGTGGCTCTCAACACTCAAATGTGGCACAGACCGACTTCCTTGTTTTTTAGGCAGTTGTGCCAGTATCTGCCACAATACCAAAATTATTAAAGTGGCTCAAGTGCCTGCCAAAAAACTGCCAAGGATGGAAAATGTAACAGGTACGTATATGTCCCAGCACCCATAAAAGGGATAGAGAACTGGTTACTTCTATACAGTGGTGGAAGACTGTGCAACCATTACAAAGAATTGGTATCTCTGTATACCATTAGAAGAGTCCTGGTGGCTTAATGGCTAAGTGCTCAGCTGCTAACTGAAAAGTTGGCAGTTCAAACCCACTAACTGCTCTGTGAGAGAAAAGACCTGGTGACCTGATTATGTAAAGATTATGGCCTAGGAAACCCTGTGGGGCAGTTCTCATCTGCCCTACATGGTCTCTGTGAGTCGGAATCAACTTGACAGCAACGGGTTTGGTTTTTTTTGGTTTTGCAAGTGTTCCATAATTTTGAGACTGTTTCAAAATAAAAATATTCTTCTACTGTTTTCACTTAATGATATATATGTTGTTGTTGTGTGCCATTGAATCAATTCCAACTCATAACAACCCTATAGGACAGACTAGAACTGCCCCATAGGATTTCCAAAGCTGCAAATCTTTACAGAAGCAGGCTGCCGCATCTTTCTCCTGCAAAGCAGCTGGTGGGTGTGAACCATTGACCTTTTGGTTAGCTGCTGAGCACTTAACCACAGTGCCACCAGGGCTCCGTGAGCACATGCAAGAATAATATAAAAATCTTTTTTTTTTAGAATCATTTTGGAGTAAGTTGCTAATATGATGCTTCGTTACCTCTGAATACTTTAGTGTGTATTTCCTAAGAAAAAAGGCATTCTACATAACACCAATACAAATATCAAAATCAGAAAATTAACATAAATACACACCCACCATCCAATCTCAGGCCCAATTCAAGTTTTGTTAATTGTCCCAATTATGTTCTTTATAGCAAAAATATCCTGTCCAGAGTCACACGTTGCATTAAGTTGTCATGAATTTACTCTCCTTCTTTTCTTAACTTTCATGACCTTGATACTTCTGAAAATTGCAGGCCATTTAATTTATAGAATGTCCCTCAATTTGGGCTTGTCTGCGTTTTTCTTCATGATTACATTTAGGTTGTGCATATCTGGCAAGATATTCTTACTGTGTTCTTCTCACTTCATCCTATCAGGTGGCGCAGGGTTTCAACGATCTCACTGCTGGGGATGTTAACGTCAACCACTTGATAAACCTTCTTCACTGTAAAGTTATTCTTTTTCTCTTTGTAATTCTTGTTAGTTGCCATCTATTCCACTCCAACTCATACTGAACAGAACTCATAGTATAACAGAACAAAATATTGCCTGGTCCTGCGCCATCTTCACGATCTTTGGTATGTTTGAGTCCATTGTTGTGGCTACTGTGTCAATCCATCTCACTGAGCTAAGCTACATATATATTTATTTACGTCTGTATTTATGGGGAAGTTTGGGATACTCTTAATAGAGCACAGGTGTTATATCCTGGCATAATCTCAATCTAGCCAGGTATAAAACCAAAAACCAAGCCTGACTTCCCCTATATTGTGTGTTGTCCTTCCTTGCACCAAAGTTGACACTTGTCTACTATCCAGTTAGTGATTTCCCGTTTCCGCACCTCCCCACCCTCGTTACCATCAAGAATGCTTTTTTCGGTGTGTAAACCTTTTCTTGAGTTCTTATAATAGTGGTCTCATGCAATATTTGTCCTTTTGTGACTGACTTATTTCACTCAGCATAATGCCTTCCAGATTCACCCATGTTGTGAGGTGTTTCCTGGATTCATCACTGTTCTTTATTGTTGCATATTATTCCATTGTATATATGTACCATAATTTGCTTATCCATTCATCTGTTGATGGGCATCTAGGTTAGTTCCATCTTTTTGCTATTGTGAATAGTCCTGCATCATAGGGTTTTCAGTGACTGATTGGGAATGATGTGGGAGTAAGGAATAAAAAGTAATCAAGGAATATAAGAATAAATTCATTATCAGAAATTAGAAAATTGCTTACAAAAAGGATTTTTTTTTTTTTTTAGTTCTCTTTATGCCATTCACTGGCTGGGGCCTCAGTTTTCTCACTTACGGGATGAGAAATCAAATGTTTTCTAATTAGCTGTTTTTCATTTCTAAAACTATACAATGCTGTAAGGTATCAATCAATTATGCCATCACATACAAGGGCTCCAGTTAAATTATTCCAGTTGGAAATACGCATCTGGGCAACTTTACAGTGGGTTATTGGAGGCACATTTGGAGACAGCCTAAGGAGGGATCAGATGAAAAATTCTGACTTGTTCCCCTGACAAAGCATTAAAACTATCCATATGACTTAATGCAGCCCCGGTGGCACAAAGGTTAAGTGATACAGCTTCTAACCATAAGGTCGGCAGTTCCCTTTCCTTCCCCTTGTTCAGTATTCCTGATTCTCTGCTCTGCTTTTTCTTTTCTCCATATCACTTGCCCCTTCTAACACCCCCAATAATTTACTTCTTAATTATGCATAATGTTATTGGTGTCTCCCCACACTAGACTGTAAACTCCACCAGGGTGGGGGGGTCTTTGCATTCTTCATTGTGTATATTGAATACCTGTCCCAGAACAGGCAGTCATCAGGTATTTGCTGGATGAGTGGAATGAATTCAGTTCTGGCAGTGTGCCAGATCTGCTTCAATGTCCAAACAAGCTTCTCCCAATATGTAGGGAGAATAGCAAGGAAGATAGCAAATCATCAGTTTTCACCTTTGGATGGTTGGAGTTTGTCAGGAAAATATTCAGAACTCAGAATCATAGCTTGGACTTTTTTTTGTTTCTTCTTTCTGGCTCGTCCTCCACAATGATTAGTTATGAAGTAAAAGTAAGGATCTTAAGAATTCAATAAGAAAGTAATTAAGTAAACCTGATTTTTTTTTTTTTTTGTACTCAGAACAAACCTGTTCTTGTTGTTAGTTGCTGTCAAGCTGGCTCCCACTCATGGTGTCTTGGTGGCCTTGTGCATCACAGAATGGAACTTGCCTGGTACTGTGCCATCTTTTTGATCATTGGTCTGTTTCAGCCCATTGTCGAGGCCATTATGTCAGTCCATCTCATTGGGGGTTTCCCTTGTTTTCCCTGACCCTCTTCTTTATCAAACATGATGTCCTAGATACTTAATAAGAAGAGAGTGTCCTCTTCAATATTGGAAAGCCTGGTGACGTAGTGGTTAAGTGCTATGGCTGCTAACCAGAAGGTCAGCAGTTCAAATCCACTAGGTGTTCTTTGGAAAGTCTATGGGGCAGTTCTACTCTGTCCTATAGGGTCACTATGAGTCAGAACTGACTCAACGGCAACAGGTTTTGGTTCTTCAATATTAGTGTTAACCCAAGTGTCCTTGTATGCCAAGAGTTTGTGGATCTGAGAATGGTTCCCTTTAAGACTTTACTCCTAAGTTTCAGAACTCAAGAGCTCCTACCCCTCAAAACAGAAACTCAGCCTTTCTGTTTACTTGGGTCTCAGTTCAGGTTTCCAAGAAAGGTTTCCTCATGTGAAATTCACACCACAGCCTGCGTGCTCCTCTGCCCGGCTTGGCTGCTATTCTTGCTCAGCTGTCCCTCTTGGTGGCTGAGTACTGAGCTGCTCTTATGCCACCTGGCTCCTGATGTTGATCTGGCTGCTCAGGCAGTGGTACTGACCCATTCTTTACCTCACTTATGAAGTTCTCTCTCTCTTTCAGGGGCTTCTTTGTTGCTGTCTATAACCTGGCTTTTATAGTCCCCCTGCTCCACAAGTGTCAGACATATTATGTATATCTGAACTACAGCAGTGACCAGGATCAAACTTCTTTCCCATTCAACTCCTAGGTTCTATGAAAATTCAGGGGTTACAGCAGGTGTGTGTTGGTGGAGGGTGCCAGGAAGGAGAGGGACAACTCTTAATTCAACATGTTAGCATGTGAGTTACATACTGACCTGGGTTTGGAACCTGGCTCCACCTCTTATTTGTTCTGTAACATTCGGTAACTTATCCAGCCTCTTTGGAACTCAGTTTGTTCATTTGTAAAATGGGGATAGTGATAATACCTACCTTCAGGGGATTATTTTAAGGATTATATATGCTGAAGGCATGTGGAGGATTTAAACCAGGGCCTAAATAAGCCCTCAAAGGTTAGCAGCTATCATCATCATCATCATTTACTCCCCTTCTTTTTCCTCCTTTTTCTTCACTATTATCATCACCGTTACCAGCACCACCATGACCATCTCCTTTTCCTCCTCCTTGTCATCATCATGTTGAATCTAGCTGGGGCCTCTGTAACACTGGATTTCCACCAAAACTCAATTTCCTTATCTTCCCAACACAACACAGCAAACACAGCATTTACTCTCTTTTGGGGGAGAAATTATTAACTTCCTAAAGCACCATTGCTAACTGACCAAAAAAAATGAAAATTTAGAAGAACATGACACAGAGAAAAGATTGCTTATTGTAGTTCATTACTCAAATAAATGTTGAGGCTTACTAAAATTCCTTTTCTAAAAAAAAAAGAAAAAAAAATCATACCTAGAAGATAGTCTTAAACTTTAATCATAAAACTCAATATCTAGAACTAGAGAAAATCACAGAGAAAACATGAGGTTGGTTGTATTACAAAACTCCTGTTCTGAAAAGAAAAATCTCTGATAATATTCCTTCTTTCTGTCTTTCACCCAAAGGAGAGTTTAAGTCCAAATTCTAGGGGGGAAAAAGACAATTTTCAAGCACAATGCCTCAAATTAAAATACTAGGTATAGCCTAGGAATTGTCTGGGAATTTAAAAAAACCTCTGTTTTCCTGCATGGGAAGGACATAATATGTGGTTATGTTGAGAACATTTATAAAGTTTTAGACAGGATATTTGGAAGGCGGCCTCACTGAGAAATGTTGGAAAGCAATGCAGTCTGCTAAAATTATTCTCTGAGAAGCTGGAAATCAATAAATTGAAATAGAGAAAAGTGGACATAAATTTGGAACCCAAGTTTTGGGATCCATCTCCTAGGAGGTAGAAATGGTGAAATAGACAACTCTTTTTCCTTGTTATATTTTTGATAGTTTAATACAGCCCTGAATTATTTTTTGTAGACTCTTGGGGCCATTACTTTTTTTTTCTTCTGTTGGCACTCGTGGTTGTTTTTTAAAATCATGGTTTCATGCCCTTGATTAAGGGGCAGATTGAATTGTGTTCCCCTAAAAAATATGTGTCAACTTGGCTAGTCCATGATTCCCAGTATTGTGTGATTGTCCACCATTTTGTCATCCGGTGGGATTTTCCTATATGTTGTAAATTCTATTTCAAAGATGTTAATGAGGTGGGATTAGTAGCAGTTATGTTAATGAGGCAGGACTCAATCTACAAGATTAGGTTTGTCTTAAGTCAATCTCTTTTGAAATATGAAAGAGAGAAGCGAGCAGAGAGACAGGGAGACCTCATCCCACCAAGAAAGCAACGCCAGGAGTAGAGTGCATCCTTTGAACCTGAGGTTCCTGTGCTGAGAGGCTCCTAGACCAGGGGAAGATTGATGTCAAGGACCTTCCATCAGAGCTGACAGAGAGAGAAAGCCATCTCCTGGAGCTGGTACTCGGAATTTGGGCTTCCAGCCTATTAGACTGTGAGAAAATAAATTTATGTTTGTTAAAGCCATCTGCTTGTAGTAGTTCTGTTATAGCAGCACTAGATAACTAAGACAGGAAGAGAGCATTAAGTTTTTCTCTTAACTTTCATTTTGAAATGATTCCAAACTTACAAAGAATATGCAGAACAGTACAAAGATGTTCGGCATACCTTTCAATCAGGTTCCCAAATATTGACTTTTTAGTATGTTTATGTTATCATTCTCTCTATCTCTCTCTATACAAATACACACCTATGTGCATATTACTATATATTTTTCTGAACTGTCTGAGAGTAAGATGCACACGCAGCATTTCATTACTCCTGAATACCTCAGAGTGTATCTCCTAAAAACAAGGACACAGTTTTTATAACCATAGTCCAATCTTCACAGTCAAGGAATTGACACTGATAAACTATCACCATCTAATTCATGGGCCCCATTCAAATTTTTCCAGTTGTGCTAATAATATCCTTTATAAGTCCATGATCCAACCCAAGATCACATATTGCATTTAGTCATCATTTTGTAGAATGTCCCACCATTTTGGTTTATCTGGTGTTTTCTTGTGATTTGTGTACTTTATGCAGAAGTACCGCAAAAGTGATGTTGTATTCTTCCCAGGGCATTATTTCTAGAGACACATGTCAGTATATTTTAACTCCTGGTGATGTTAACTCTTATCACTTGGTTTAGATGGTGTTTGCCATGTGTCTCTGATGTAAGGTTACTTAATGTGTGTTTTGTACTTATTAATTAATGAGTAATTTAGTAATTTGGAGGGGATACTTTGAGACTTTGTGAATATCCTGTTCCTTATCAAACTTTCCCCATCAGTTTTAGCGTCCTTAGATGACTCTTGCCTGGATCAATTATTTCCATAATGATTGCCAGATGCATCCGTTTTTAAGCTCTATCATTCCTTTAGAGTCCCTGGGTGGTGAAAATGGTTAACCCACTCAGCTGCTAACCAAAAGTTCGGAGGTTCCAGTGCACGCAGAGGTGCCTTGGAAGAAAGGCCTGGCAATCTATGTCTGAAAAATCAGTCATTAAAAACCTTATGGAGCACACTTCTACTCTGACACAATGGGGTCTTCATAAGCTAGAATTGGCTTGGTGGTGGTGGGTATTATTCCTTTTATATTTATTAGTTTGTATTCTCCTCTAAGGCAGAGCTTTTCCTTCTCTTCCATCCACCCATCCATCTCTGTCTGTCTGTCTGTCTGTCCGTCCATCCATGTGTCCACCCAGCCACCCACCCACACTTCCAGCCATTCATCCTTTCATCCATCTATCTATCTATCTTCATCGTCTACCTATATTAGTATTGATTTAGATTCCTATTTTACTCAATGGGCTACAATCCTTTATTATCTTTATACATCTTGATAATCAAAATGTCTCAGACTTTGCCAATGAAAGCTGTCTCCTGTGTCCTTTTGACTTGTCCCCAAAATTCTTTGAACATTTTCTTACTTTCCGGAACAAGATTTTCCAGGCTCATATCATTGTTTCCCTGTCCCAGCCCTGCATTCAGCCATTTCCCCAAGGACTCTTGGTTTCTTTTAGTAGAGAATGCTACTTAGAAATGAAGATCCGAGTACCTAGGATGCTTGTTGCTACTGGGATGCCATTGCATGTAGGCCACCGACAAAGCTAGGAAATATATGCGTGTATACACACACCCACGCATGGACACATACATCTATATTTCGATTTATGTATATTGAAAACCATGATCCTACAATGACACTTTCAATTCCAATCCAGTATGACAAGCTTAATTCCAGCATTCCCTCTTTCCACATTTGTGATTCCTTTCTCCAACAGTGAGAAACCTGGCTTCCATTATCCTCAACTTATTTGCTTATATGTTCAATACCTCTAAGTAGCCAATATTCTATCACACAGGCTTTTTCTGCAGCCCTCAGCCTGCCGACTGTGTCCTGCCCCACTGAAATACCAGTTGATGCTCAGCTCTAGCCAAGGGGAATGGGAAGAAGGTGGGAGAAAGGAAGAGCTTTATACCGTCTGCATTATTCATTAGCAACATTACCTAGAGATACACAGGAGAAAGAAAAACATGAAATACTAATGACAATTTTTTAGATGCACCAGATATTAAACATATGAGACTCCAGATAGTTTGCCTGATTCATGCTATGCATGATATTTTTCTTGTTATGTAGACTTTGGTTCTAGTCTACATTTATAAAAATCTTCATCAGCAACACAAATGGAAATTTAAATACATTTAAATAAATGCTAATACCTTTATAATCCAATTTATTACGTGTGATTGACTGATCAATTCATTTGGGGCAAAAGCTGTTATTTCATTAATACAGGACATGCCACTGCCCTTCAGAAATGTATCAGGGCTACTAGAGTAGCCTGGTTCTTCTTTCTTCTCTGAAGCAAAGGCAGAAAAAAAAAGTTGCCACAGAGTCGATTCCAACTGATGGCAACTCCATATGTGTGTCAGCTACTTGTGTCAATGGCTGATTTTTCGGGAGTAGATTGCCAGGCCTTTCTTCTGAGGCAGCTTTGGTGGCATGGAAGCTCTAACCTTCCAGTTAGCAGTGGAACAGGTTAACAGTTTGCACTATCCAGGGATTCCGAAACAAAGTTACTTACATCATAAAGCTGAAATTCCACCCTTGTCTCTTCTTTTCCCTCAAAAGGTTGTCTCTCTTTCTAAGCATATGATACACTGAAAAATAGGAAACTTCAGGTCATCTGGGTTCCCAATATGTTCTGTGAGTCCCTCTTATTTTAATAAGTGGTGGTGAGGCTCTCACTTATTAATACTGTTTGCTAAGCGTGGTAGTAAATTTAGGAAGAAAAAGTATTTTCACATCTTTCCCTTCACCTTTCTTCATTTTAGAGTGAGCAGAAAAAAAGAAAGAGAGAAAAAAAAAAACAGTTGCCATGGAGTAGACTCTGACTCATGGCGACCCCATGTGTCATAGTACAACTCTGTTCCATAGGGTTTTCAATGGCTGAGTTTTTGGAAGTAGATCACCAGGCCTTTCTTCTGAGGCACCTCTGGGTAGACTGGAACCACCAAACTTTTGGTTAGCTGCTGAGTGCTTTAATCATCCGTACCATTGGGAAAATGAATATGAGATACAGATCCTTCCGTGCATAAAGGATTATATCACACACAAGCAAATCTCTGAGGCAAATATTTTCTGTAGATGCACATTTCCAAAACATAGTCATAATATGCACAGAAGCTTAAGCACATTAAAGTGATATGCCAAATAATCACTTTATGGAAGAGTTTATAAAATTGTTTTGACAAAATTTGTATTCATGTGTTCATAGTCCTTAACAACAGATTGCAATGAAGTAGTTTCCTTTTACAGTGTCACAGTGTCTTTGTAACTAGTGTTAGCAATCTATTTCAAAGGAAATATAATGCTCCCACATCCTCACATTCATTGAATAGTAGTTTTCTAGTCAAATCTGTTCAAACAAATTGAGTCCTCAGAATAGGAAGTACAATGGCTATGAGTTTGTTATTCTAGTGCTTGGCTTTTCATGTTTTTATTATTTTTTTTCCTAAAATTCTGAGACCCTTCTGGCATGGAATGCCAGTTTAGTTTGGGAGAGTGTTTAACTGCAGTCAAAGAAATTAGTGTAGATAATTATAGACATAATGGTAAAGTTTGGTTATTGTGTATTGTATATAACACCATTATTTTGTTTCAGCACTCAGCTAGGTGTGAGAATGTATGTTTTAGAACTTTGCTAATAGACAATCTTCTGGGAGTAGATTAATAGATTGTTATCTAAGAAAGACCTGGAATTTTTAAACAAAGAGGGCTCCAGATTACAGACTGGTAACTTGAAGACACATATACTCTATGTACAGAATGTTCTTTGGAATCAGTAAGGTACTCTGACAGATTATTGGAATGGGATTAGATAGGAATATTGTCAATGGTTTTTATTTAAAAGACATCATGTTCTATTTCACTTTCTTTACCTACAATAATAATTCAACATATTAGCATATATTTCTATAGTATAAAGCATTTTCATATGTAATTTATATGTGTATGCCTACAATAAACAAAATAGGCTACAGCCTCAGACAGAAGGATTCTCAAAAGTAATATGATGATTTCTGCTTCCAAACCTGGTGAAAATATAGATGTTCCTTATGCTATAACATATTTAAAAAAAAACTCTAAGAGTAGTCAGAAAAAGAAAATCTACTTGTTGAATATATTCTGTAACTTCCATATTCTTTTTTTGGGGGGAGGGTTTTTTTTGTTGTTGATTTCTTGGTGGGGGCTAGTTTAGTTTCAGACACAGAGTGAAGCATGCATGACTTTCATGCAGAGAGAGAGAGAATTTTTTTTTGGCTGGCAGCTCAGTTACTTTAATTTGGCCAATGAAAGACAAACTCTGACCAAACTATGTTGGAAACACTGTGCCCGGGGTGCCCAGAGAGCCAGCAAGGCGACAAGTGATTGAATCTTTTATGAAGTCGAGTTCAGACTTGATCATCTCAGACCGTGGCTGAGCAGTCTTGGTGCCGAATAATTGGGTGGGAAAGACCTGTAGGCAGCATTTCAAGGACAAGTTTCCAGAAGTTTAAACTGAGGAGTTGGTTCTATTTTTATTTTACTTAAGGATGCCTGTTTTCCTATCCTTTGTGCTAGAAACAGGAGACTGCAAAAATTTCCAATTAAAATGGAATACGCTCAGGCTGGGTCTATGGGGCACCAAATAATTGGATGAGAACTCTCCTCACCACAGAGCCCTGCCCACGTTCACTTAAATACGCAGAATGGTTCGTCTGTAACCTGCTAAACATGGGGCTTTTGGGAACATTGGAGATGTTCGAATGTTCAGTTTCCAGGCATTTGTGTCCAGAGTCGGAGGGTTCATTGCACACACGCACATATACATACACGCACACACACGCATACACACATACACACACACACAGACATAGTCTTGGGTATCTTCACTTCATGTATTGATCGTATTCCCTTTACATGATTTCAGTTCTACCAGCTAAACTAGTGGTAGGACTTTTATACTCTTAGAAAACATTAAAAACTCAAAAGAGCTTTTGTTTATGTGGGTTGTATCTAGCAATATTTACCATATTAGAAATTAATTAAAACTGGAAAGTTTTAAAAAGTATTTAGTAAATTATTATAAAACAGCAATAATAAACTCATTGCAAGTAACATAAATAACACACTTTTAATCAATGTAACTGTATTATATAAGGTGCCCTGTTGGCACAGTGGTTAAGAGCTCGGCTGCTAACCAAAGGTCCTCGGTTAGAATTTGCTAGCCTTGGAAACCCAATGGGGCAGTTCTAACTCTGTCCTATAGGGTTTCTATGAGTTGGAATCGACTTGACGGCAATGGGTTTAGTTGGTTTTGGGTATCATATTAAACAAGTACTTAGTGAGAAGTGTGGCATTGTTTTACATTTTTGCAAATCTCTTTAATGGGTTAATGGAAGACAGCTTCTTCATTCAATCTGTTGTAAAGTTAAATATCATGTAGCCTCTAGGACACTCTACCAAGCTCTCAAGAGATAATGAGAGTGAAAGAGGCAAAATAGTATTATTACAAACATAGTTTTGACCCCATGGCTCACCTGAAAGGGTTTTGGAACCCCCAGTGGTCCCTGGACTATACTTTGAGACCTGCTGAGATAAACAAACCTGAATGAAATGATCATCAGGTAAGTGCCCTGGTTCGGACCCCTGTAAGGGTAAGGGCTTGACTGCCTTCTTCATTCTTCAGGAGTTGTTCTTCTGGAGTCAGCTTAAATGTCACCACCTCAGAGAGGCTAACCCTGATAATGCTTTGTGAAGTAAGCATTCTCTATTCCCCATGTTCTGGGGATTAGTACCCTGTTTTCTCGCTTCATGGAACTTATCTTAATTTGCAATTTTAAAATTTACCCCTTTTTTCCTTTTATGTTAACTTGGCTCTCTCCCCAGCTAGACTCTAGTTTCTTGAGTTTTTCTGTCTTATCCGTTATTGTATTCCTCACAATGCTTTTTTCACTTTTCTTTTGGTCACTATGAGTCAGAATTGACGTGATGGCAACTTTTTTTTTTTAATAGTTCCTTTATGATCAGTTGACATAGGAGAATTGTAGTAAATACATTTTCATTCATTTAAACCGTGTTTCTAGAGTCTTATGTACCAGTCAAGTTTGTAGGATAAAATAGATGAGTAAGACATAGTACCTATCCCCAGTGATATCTCCGTGTAATAAGGCCCACCAACAGAGGAAAATTTAACTGAATCCTAAAAAAAAAGAAAAAAAAGTAGGTGTTACCAGGAGAGAATCAGGTCAGAATCTTTAAGGTGAGTGAAAGTTTAGAGTATTCAAGGAATTTCAAGGAGGCCAGTATCTGAACCATACAGATAGCAAGAGGATTGGGGTAGGGGGAGCTCAGAGTGAGATGTGAAGCTAGAGACATAGGTAGACCCCCATCTCTACCTGGTTTTGTATTAAGGAGGTTGTACCCCTTTATCCTAAAGGTAGACCAAGCATGCCATTCCACCTCCTATAATGCAGATGCATGGCCCAGGAGGACTCATAAAACTCTTAGCTTTATTTTCTCGTGCATGTCTAAGCCTTGGTATTTTAAGAGACACAGCATTGTAGGTCAATTTTCTGGTTGAAAGAAGTTATTTGGCTGCTTAGTGAAACATCTATAGGAACTCACTTGATGTTACTAATTCGTAAGTTGTTAGTTGCCACTGAGTTGGCTCCAACTCATGGTGACCTTATGTGTAACAGAAAGAAATGTTGCCTGGTCCTGCACCACCTTCATGATCATCGGTATGCTTAAGTTCAATGTTGTGGCTCTAGTATAGTGCCTTCCAACCCAGGAGGCTCATCTTCTAGCACTATATCAGACAATATTCTGTTGTGATTTATAAGGTTTTCGTTGGCTAATTTTTGGAAGTAGATCGCTGGGACTTTTTTCCTAGTCTGTCTTAGTCTGGAAGCACCGCTGAAATCTTTCCACCATGAGTGACTCTGCTGAAATTTGAAACGTTGGTGGCATAGCTTCTAGCATTATAGCAACACACAAGCCACGATAGTATGACAAACTGACATACAGGTGGTAGAACTTATAAGTAGATATTGGTTATTTTGCCAACATATATCTCTTATTAACAGAGAAACAAAAATTCTCAACAGAATATTTGCAGGTTGAATCCAGCAACATATAAAAGGGATCTTGGAAAGCACGTTACAGTTTTTCAGGGATGCAAAGTTGGTTTAACATTTAAAAATTAATGAAATTCACTACATTTATAAAATAAAGGAGAAAACATATATGGTTGTCTCAATAGCTGTATTAATGGTATTTGATAAAATCTAACATTTATTTATAATAAAAAATCTTAGAAACCTAGGAATAGAACGAAACTTCCTCAGTCTGAAAATGTGTATTTAAAAAAAAATATATATATATAAATAAAATAATCAACTTAAAGTTGAGTATTGAAAGTTTTTACTGTTAGTCTGGGAAAGGCATAAAGATGTCAGCTATTACAATTTTTATTCAACATTGTACTGAGATCATAGTCAGCATTATCAAGCAAGAAAAAGAGAAAGCACAAGGAGTTAAAAAAAGGGGAAAAAGCTATCGTTATTTACAGATGATGTGATTGTGTGCATAGAGAATCTAGAAGAATCTATGGATAAATTATTAGATTTAACAACTGAGTTTAGCAAGGTTGCTGGATGCAGGGTTAACATCTAAGAAATTATTATATTTCTAGATTTCAGCAACAAATTATTAAAAGATTAAAATCGAGAGAACATACCATATACAATAGTTTTTTTTAAAAAAAACAACAAAATACCTAAGGATGTAAAAATTTCTGCATAGAAAACTAAGCAGCATACCTTAGATAAATTTTAAAATATCTAAATAAATGAATGTGTATACCATTTTAAGGATTGGAAGACTTTTTTTTAAATAACAGCTTTATTGATATATAATTTACATTCCATATAATTCACTCATTAAAGTGTACACTTTAATAGCTTTTTAAAAAATAATTTTTTTAATTGTTATTGACAATGTACACAGCAAAACATATGCCGATTCAACAATTTCTGCATGTACAATTCAATGACATTGACCACATTCTTCAAGTTGTGCAACCATTCTCACCCTCCTTTTCCAAATTGTTCCTCCCCCATTAATACAAACTTACTGCCCCCTAAGCTTCCTATCTAACCTTTAAGTTGCTATTCTCTACTCATTCTTATTGTTATATGTTTTGCTATCCTAGTGATTCTTTTTTTTTTTTTTTTACTGTACTTTAGATAAAGGTTTACAGAAGAAACTAGCTTCTTATTAAACAGTACACATATTGTTTTATGACATGATAACAACCTCACCCCATGTCAACACTCTCCCTTCTCGACCTTGGGTTCCCTATTACCAGCTTTCCTGTCCCCTCCTGCCTCCTAGTCCTTGCACCTGGGCTGGTGTGCCCCATTAGTCTCATTTTGTTTTATGGGCCTGTCTAATCTTTGGCTGAAGGGCGAACCTCAGGAGTGACTTCAGTACTGAGCTAAAAGGGTGTCCAGGGTCATACTCTTGGGGTTTCCCCAGTCTCTGTCAGGCCAGTAAGTTTGGTCTTTTTTTGTGAGTTAGAATTTTGTTCTACATTTTTCTCCAGCTGTGTCCGGGACCCTCTATTGTGATCCCTGTCAGAGCAGTCAGTGGTGGTAGCCAGGCACCATCTAGTTGTACTGGACTCAGTCTGGTGGAGGCCATGGTTGTTGTGGTCCATTAGTCCTTTGGACTAATCTTTCCCTTGTGTCTTTAGTTTTCTTCATTTTCCCTTGCTCCCGAAGGGGTGAGACCAGTGGAGCATCTTAGATGGCCACTCACAGGCTTTTAAGACCCCAGACACTACTCACCAATATATTCAGTATTTTTAAGATATGAATTTTCCCTAAAATTATCTGGAGATTCAATAAAATTCCAAACAAAATCATATATATTGACAGGCAGGGCCAAGATGGCAGAGTAGTCAGATGGTTCCAGTGGTCCCTCTTACAACAAAGACCCAAAAAAACCCAAGTAAATCGATTATATGACAATCTAGGAGCCCTGAACATCAAAGGCAAAGTTGAGGAATTGGACTGTGTGGCAGGAGTAGGGAGAGACGGTTCAGAAGCAGTGAGGAGTTGCCAGACCTGACCCAGCAGGAGGCAAAGCCCTTCAGGCCAGATCAGCTCCTGTGCTTGGTGAGGCAGGCAAGCAGCGGCACTCGGGAGGCATCTTCCACATCAGGAAAAATCCAGCAGCAGAGAGTCTAGAACCAGTGAGAAGCAGCCCTCAATGGGCGAAAGATAAGTAATTGTGTCTCGCCTACTGCACAGATCAAAAACACCACCCTTTGGGAAAAACCTCTCTCCCATTTACCTCCCTGCTCCTAGCTCTGCACTGGGTCCTGGACCAGCTTCAGCAATTGCTGAGTCCCCTGGGCCAGAAGTAGTACCCATCATGCACCCTGAGCCATTCTCCTGGCCTTGGAGAGTGAACAAATTAACAAACAGAATTAAAAATAATCTGCTGGCTCCCCTAAGCCAGGAACCCAGGGTAGCCACAGCTCCTTTGCCTAGGCACAGGCATAAGGGGTCCACAGACTTTGAGTGCCTTTCCCCCTACAGTCTTGTGTGGGACCATTTCAACAGCATACGGGTATATATCTGAAGTCTAACTTCAGCTGTTTCAGCTGTGAAGTGACAGGTTCCTGACATGTGACACTGCTCTGCCTATTAAGCCGGTCTTCACCTACCACATCAGGGGCATGAGGACTGGTGGCTCCACCCCCGCCACCTAGCCACTGCCACAGGGGCCCAAGAAAGGTGGTGCCCCCCAGTCCTTACCGCCAACAGCATTTAGTGCTCATAGTCCAGCTGCAAAAGCCATCCACCTAAATGCCCTAGGGAACAGGGATACGCTTTCCTCCCGGACACTCGAGGGCATCCGTCAGCCCCCTGCTTTGCTCAGCATGTGACCCCCTGCTGCAGCCAGATGCCTGTGCTTACACCAATCCCCCATGCCTGTCTAGGACAGTAGGTGAGAGCCTGCACCACACACTTGGTGGCCGACTACCTGGACACCTGAACTGAATCTATACAGGAGGAGTGGGTGAACTCCTGGGCTCACATTCTTAGTGGCAGGTCTGGCCACCTGGTGGCAAGACACTGGGGCTTCAGGGGTGCCGGTGATAGGACTAGATCACACGAGCAGCCTATTTGGGCATATCAAAACAAAACAAAACAAAACAAGAAGCTAGGACACCGTAAGCAAGCATAAAATAAATAAATATTATAACTTATTGATGGCTCAGAGACAACAGTCAATATCATAAACAGGCAAACCATGATGGCTTCAGCAAGCTCCCAAACTAAAGAGTCAAGGAATTTTCCAGAGGAAGAGAATTTCTTGGAATTACCAGAGGCAGAATACCAAAGATTAATATACTGAACTCTTCAAGATATCAGGAAGAAGATCCATAAAAATGTAGACCTAGCAATAGAGGAACTTAAGAAGATTAGAGAAGAGCTTAATGACAAATTTAAGAGGCTGCAAGAATCCATAGAGAGACAGTAATCAGAAATCCAGAAGATTAACAATAAAATTTTAGAATTAGACAACTCAATAGAAAGTCATAGGAGCAAATCTGAGGCAATGGAAGTCAGAATTTAGTGAGATTGAAAATAAAGCACTTGACACAAAATTATTTGAGGAAAAATCAGACAAAAGGTTTTTAAAAAATGAAGAAAACCTGAGAATTATATGGGATTCTATCAAGAGGAGTAACCTATGAGTGACTGGAGTACGGGAGGGGATAACAAAAAATACAGAGAGAATTGTTGAAGATTTGTTGGCAGAAAACTTCCCTGATATCGTGAAAGATGAGAAGATACCGATCCAAGATGTTCATCGAACCCCACATAAGGCAGATCCCAAAAGAAAGTCACCAAGACATATTATAATCAAACTTGCCAAAACCAAAGACAGACAGAATTTTTTTTGTTTTTACTTTTTTTTTTTTTTTATTATACTTCAGATGAAGGTTTACAAAAGAAATAGTTTCTCACTTAACAGTACACATATTGTTTTATGACAATGGTTAGGAACCCCATGACATGTCAACACTGTCCCTTCTCAAACTTGGGTTCCCTATTACCAGCTTTCCAGTCCCCTCCTGCCTTCTAGTCCTTGTCCCTGGACTGTTGTGCCCCATTAGTCTCATTTTGTTTTATGGGGAAGTCTGATTTTTGGCTAAATGGTGAACCTTGGGAGTGACTTCATAACTGAGCTAAAAGGGTGTCCAGGGGCCATACTCTTGGGATTTCTCTAGTCTTTGTCAGGCCAGTAAGTCTGGTCGTTTTTTTGTGAGTTAGAATTTTGTTCCACATTTTTCTCCAGATCTCCCCAGGACCCTCTGTTGTGATCCTGGTCAGAGCAGTCAGTGGTAGCCAGGCACCATCTAGTTGTACTGGACTCAGTCTGGTAGAGGCTGTGGTAGTTGTGATCCATTAGTCCTTTGGACTAATCTTTTCCTTGTATCTTGTTTTCTTCATTCTCCCTTGCTCCCAAAGGGGTGAGACCAGTGGAGTATCTTAGATGGCTACTCACAGGGTTTTAAGACCCCAGACGCTACTTAACCAAGGTAGAATGTACAACATTTTCCTTAGAAACTGTGTTATGGCAATTGAGCTAGGTGTTCCCCAAGACCATGGTCCCTACAGCCCTCTGCCTAGCAATTCTGTCCCTCAGGGAGTTTGGATGTGTCTATGGATAAAGAGAATTTTAAGAGCAGCTAGGGATAAACAAAAAGTCATCTACAAAGGAGAGTCAATAAGACTAAACTCAGACTACTTAGCAGAAACTATGCGGGCAAGAAGGCAATGGGATGACATATATAAAGCCTTGAAGGAAAAAAACTGCCAGCCAAGAATTATATATCCAGCAAAACTGCCTCTCAAATATGATGGTGAAATTAGGGCATTTCCAGATAAACAGAAGTTTAGGGAATTAGCAAAAACCAAACCAAAATTACAAAAAAATACTAAAGGGAGTCCTCCAATTAGAAAATCAATAATGTCAGATAACAACCCAAGACTAGAACACAGGACAGAGCAACCAGATATCAACTCAGATAGGGAAGTCACAAAAATAAATCAAAGCTAAAACACCGAAAATAGGGAAACAGAGACGTCAATATGTAAAAGATGACAACATTAAAACAAAAAGGAGGCACTAAAAATGTAGACATAGATATTTCATACAGAGAGAAAGTCAAGGCGATATAAAGAAATAAAAGACTGGTATAAACTTAGAAAAATAGGGATAAATATTAAGGTAACCACAAAGGAAACTAACAATCCTACAAGTCAAAATAAAAAACTAGAAAAATATAAAGACTCAGCAAACACAAAATAACAACAATGAAAAAGATGAAAAGAAAGTACATAAAGAAAACCTCAGCACAGAAAATTAAGTGGAACAAGAAAACTGTCAACAACATACACAAAAAAGACATCAAAATGACAGCACGAAACTCATACTTATCAATAATTACGCTGAATATAAATGGACTAAATGCACCAATAAAGAGACTTAGAGTGACAGAATAGATAAAAAACCGTCATCTGTCTACATGCCGCCTACAAGAGACATACCTTAGACTTAAAGGCACAAACTAACTAAAACTCAAAAGATGGAAAAAATATATCAAGCAAATAACACTCAAAAAAGAGCAGTAGTGGCAATATTAATCTCTGACAAAATAGACTTGAAAGTAAAATCCACCCCAAAGGATAAGGAAAGACACTATATAATGATTAAAGGGTCAATACACCAGAAGGACATAACTGTAACAAATATTTATGCACTCAATGAGAGGGCTCCAAAATATATAAAACAAACTCTAAGATCATTGAAAAGACAGATAGATAGCTCCACGATAATATTAGACTTCGACCTACAGAACATCCAGAAAGAAGCTCAATAGAGACACGAAAGATCTAAAAACTACAATCAACCAACTTGATCTCATGGATATATACAGAACACTTGACCCAACAGCAGCCAGGGATACTTTCTTTTCCAATACACGTGGAACAGTCTCCAGAACAGACCACATATTAGGCCATAAAGCAAGTTTTAACAGAATCTAAAGCACTGAAATATTACAAAGCCTCTTTTCTGATCATAAAGCCATAAAAGCAGAAATCAATAACAGAAAAAGAAAGGTAAAAAATCAAACACATGGAAACTGAACAACACCTTACTCAAAAACTACTGGGTTATAGAAGAAATTAAGGATGGAATAAAGAATTTCATAGAATCAAAAGAGAATGAAAACACATTGTACCAGAACCTTTGGGACACAGCAAAAGCAGTGTTCAGAGGTCAGTTTATAGCAATAAATGTACACATCCAAAAAGAAGAAAGGGCCAAAATCAAAACATTAACCCTACAACTGGAACAAGTAGAAAGAGAGCAGCAAAAGAAGCCCTCAGTTGCCAGAAGAAAGGAAATAATAAGAATT
>NW_004444043.1:1270520-1349776 GCF_000243295.1 Trichechus manatus latirostris
AATCCTGATTCAAATTCCAATAACATTTTTTAATAAGATGGGGAGACAAATCACCAACTTTATATGGAAAGGGAAGAGGCCCCGGATAAGTAAAGCATTACTCAAGAAGAACAACAAAGTGAGAGGCCTCACACTACCTGATTTTAGAACCTATTATACTGCCATGGTAGTCAGAACAGCCTGGTACTGGCATAACAACAGATACATAGACCAATGGAACAGAATTGAGAATCCGGACATAAATTCATCCACCTACGAGCAGCTGATATTTGACAATGGTCCAAAGTCCATTAATTGGGGAAAAGACAGTCTTTCTAACAGATGGTGCTGGCATAATTGGATATCCATCTTCAGAAAACTGAAACAAGACCCATAGCTCACACCATGCAAAAAAACTAACTCAAAATAGATGAAAGACCTAAATATAAAATCGAAAACAATAAAGATCATGGAAGAAAAAATAGGGACAACACTAGGAGCCCTAATACATGGCACAAACAGAATACGAACTATAAGTAACAATGTACAAACACCAGAAGAGACACTAGATAACTGGGAGCTCTGAAAAATCAAACACTTACGCTCATCAAAAGGCTTCACCAAAAAAGTAAAAAGACAACCTACAGACTGGCCAAAAATTTTTCGCTACAAGAAATCCGATCAGTGTCTAATCTACAAGATACTGCAAAACTTCAACAACAAAAAGACAAAGAATCCAATTAAAAAATGGGCGAAGGATATGAACAGGCATTTTGCCAAAGAAGACATTCAGGTGGCTAATAGACAGATGAAGAAATGCTGATGATCATTAGCCATTAGAGAAATGCATATCAAAACTACAATGAGATACCATCTCACCCTAACAAGGCTAGCATTAATCCAAAAAACACAAAATAATACATGTTAGAGAGATTGTGGAGAGACTGGGACACTTATACACTGTTGGTGGGAATGTAAAATGGTACAACCGCTTTGGAAATTGATTTGGTGCTTTGTTAAAAAGCTAGAAGTACCATATGATCCAGCAATCCCGCTCCTTGGAATATATCCTAGAGAAATAAGAGCCATCACATGAATAGCTATATGCACACCCATGTTCATTGCAGCACTGTTCATAATAGCAAAAAGATGGAAACACTCTAGGTGCCCATCAACAGACAAATGGCTAAACAAATTATGGTGTATTTACACAATGGAATACTATGCAATGATAAAGAATAGCGATGAATCCATGAAACATAACATGGAGGAATCTGGAAGGCATTATGCTGAGTGAATTTGGTCAGTTACAAAAGGACAAATATTGTATAAGACCACTATTATAAGAACTCAAGAAAAGGTTTAAACACAGAAGAAAACATTGTTTGATGATTACAAGGGTGGGGAGGGAGGGAGAGGGTTATTTACTAACTAGATAGTAGACAAGAATTATCTTAGGTGAAAGGAAGGACAGCACACACTACAGGGGAAGTCAGCACAACTGGACGAAACCAAAGCTAAGAAGTTTCCTGAATACAACCAAACACTTCAAAGGACAGAGTAGCAGGGGCAGAGGTCTGGGGACCATGCTTTCAGGGGACATCTAGGTCAATTGACATAACAAAGTTTATTAAGAAAATGTTCTGCATCCTGTTTGGTGAGTGGCACCTGGGGTCTTAATTGCTAGCGAGCGGCAATCTAAGATGCATCAACTGGTCTCTACTCACCTGGAGTAAAGGAGAATGAAGAACACCAAAGTCACAAGGAACATATTAGCCTAAGTGACAGAAAGGGCCACATAAACCAGAGACTGCATCACCCTGAGACCAGAAGAACTAGATGGTGCCTGACTACCACCAATGACTGCCCTGACAGGGAGTACAACAGAGAGCCCCTGATGGAGTAGGAGAAAAGTGGGGTGCAGAACTCAAATTCTAGTAAAAAGACTAGACTTAATGGTCTCACTGAGACTGGAGGATCCCCAGAGAGCATGGCCCCGGGACTCTCTGTCAACCCAGAACTAAAATCATTCCCAAGGCCAACGCTTCAGATAAAGATTATACTGGACTATGGGACATAAAATGATACTGTAAAGAGTGTGCCTCTTAGTTCAAGTAGATACATGAGACTAAATGGGCAGCTCCTGTCCGGAGGTGAGATGTGAAGGCAGAGGGGGTCAGGAGCTAGTTAAATGGATATGGAAAGTCAAGGGTGGAAAGGAGGAGTGTGCTGTCACAGTATAGGGAGAGTAATTAGGGTCGCATAACAATGTATGTATAAATTTTTGTATGAGAGACTAACTTGAATTGTAAACTTTCACTTAAAGTCTAACAATAAGCAAACAAACAAAAAATCCTTGATATTTTTGGAGGATATTGACAACCTGATTCTACAATTTATATGAAAGTGCCAAGGGGCAGGGATAGCAAAGATAATCTTGAAGAAGAGGAAGAAAAGTTAGATATTGTATATAGGTATTTATTGATTATAGAGATTAAAAGAGTATTTATACAAAGATGGGCAAATAGATGAATGGAAAGAATAGAGTCCAGAAACAGATTCGCATCAATACTTATTTATTAAAAAAGTGCCACTGCAATGTAATGTAAAACAATATTCTTTTCAAAAGATGATGCCGTATCAATTTGATATTCTTATCCTCTCTCCTCCCAAAAAAGAATGAACATTGATCCCTAACTCACACCATATACAAAAATCAGTTCCAGAGGGATTCTAGAGCTGAATGGGAAGTTAAAACCAAATGGCTTCTTAGAAGATATAGGAAAAAAATCTTTTGGGTTTAGGTAATGTTTTCTTAAATATAGTACAAAGAACACTAGCCATGAAAGAAAAGCCTGAAAAATTGGGCTGTATTAAAATTCAGAAACTTAGTTCATCAGATGACATCATTCAGATAATGCAAACTAGTGAGAGAGTGGAAGAATATAGAATATATATAATTACGTTGTTGTGTGCCAAGTCGATTCTGACTCATAGTGACACTATAGAGGTGAATAGAACCGACCCATAGGGTATCGAAGGAGCATCTGGTGGATTTGAACTGCTGACCTTTTGGTTAGCAGATATAGCTCTTAAGCACTGTGCCACCAGGGCTCCATATGATTATATTGCTGTAAAAAACAACCAAACCAAACCCATTGCCATCGGGTCGATTCTGACTCATAGAAACCCTACAGGACAGAATATATTGATATATATATCTCAATATCAAATTTACATGTATTAATAGAATGTGTATATCAATATAATACATATTAATAAACATATATAGATAACAACATAGATGAAGCTCACAGATAAATGATTGAGTGAAAGAAGACAGACATAGAAAAGTCCACATTATATGAAGAGTCTACACTATATAAAACATTTACAAATAGTAAAAAATAGGCAACTGATCTTTGGTAATAGATTCCAAAGTTCCTTTGCTGTGGGGTGGGAGTAGAGTAAGTCATGCCTAAACAGAGGCATGAGAGAAGCTTCTACTTTGCAGGTAATATCCTACATCTGGGTTATGTGGTGGGTGTATTTCCTTTGAAAATTCATCCAAATGTATATTTTAGATTTATGCACTTTATGGTATGTATGCTATACTTCAGTAAATGAGTGAAACAACACAAATCTATTGCTTCTAACTGAAATTCAGGCATATATTTAACATTTCCTTTTATACCACTAGAGTCCTTGGATGATGTGAACGGTTAATGTGCTGGACTACTAACTAAAAGGTTGGCGGTTCCAATCCACCCATAGATGCCTTAAAAGAAAGGCTTGGTGATCTACATCCAGAAAATCAGCCACTGACAACCCTATGGAGCATGGTTCTACTCCGACACACATGGGGTCACCATGAGTTGGAGTCGACTCCATGGCAACTGGTTTCTTATGCTTCTGATTAGTTGTATTACTCTTTGTCTCAGAAATAAGTATATAAAAAAATGTATATACTGAATAATGTAACTCACACATAAGTTTCTTATCTCGAGCAGTGGTACAGAAGAGGGGGTTGGAAAGCTAGGCTCTGTCAATCAGTGGTTACAGACCACCAGATACTTCCGTTTGAATGATATTTGTCAATCCATTTGTTGACTCTTTCGAGTCTAATTCTGCTGTTACTTTGTGTACGGCTGGACAACTTTGACTCGTCATAGCTGATAAAAAGGATGTTGGTAAACATGCAGAGGTGCGCAACAGTGCAAGCAAGACCATCAAAAGGGATTTTAAAATGCGGGGTGGATGGGGGCTTTAGGTACCTTCAAGGGAAAAGCTTGCAGGTGGAGAAATAGAGGTAAGGATCAGCATGCAACCTGGATGGATGGAAATCCTCAGACAGTATAAACATCCCTGCAGCCAAGGAGATGGACTGCAATGGTGTGACCTGTACCCAGAAGAAACAATGCCTGAAGGCATGTGAAGACTTCAGGGGAGTTGAAGTGAATGGATAATCCATTCATTCATTCAACAAATATTTACCGAGTGTCTGCTCTCTAGCAAGGCCTGCTTTAGACACTGTTAATGGTTGAAAATATGCCACGTAGAGACCACATCCTCATGGGGGGGGAGGGGGCTATGCCCTGATCAGTGTGTGTGGTGTTGATTCACTTAGCATTCATTCCCATTCCCAGGAATGTATTTCCTGTGCTAATGAGGGTATGCTTTTATTTACTTAAAAAAAAAAAAAAAAGCATAGTCTTTATTTGTAAATGTCATCTATTGTTGACTTATGGAAGACATAGTAAGGGAGCCTTGATTGATTGATCTGCATTTCTATTTGTCCCTCTATAAGCAACATTATGCATTTGTAAGAAATTGGAACAATAGTGACCATGAGTTATAGTAAAATGCATCAGCTTATACGTGACTTATACCAATGCCAACTGAGTACAGCATTTGCCCATATATTACAGCATGAATTATTTAACAATTCTGTGATAAATAACCATTTTGGAATCTAGTCTACATATTTGAGGTTTTTGTATTTTAAGTGAAGGACTTAATTTGTGTTTATTCTGAAATTATAAGTGTCATTCTGATACACTGCCTTTAGCAAAGAATATATTCTGTGCATGGAAAGTATATGTTAGAATGATGGAATGACTCTGTTACATATGTGCGTGTACACACACACACACACACAAACTCATACCAGAGAAGCATATTGTGGCAATCCTATGCACACTGCATAATCTGAAATAGTTTCATCATGACTGAAGATTCAGAGATTTTACAAGTGAAATATAGAATATCTTTGTTTTTTTCCATTATAATATAAACTGTGTGTGCAAGAGATATGTAGAAGCAACCTCCAACTAAGAGAGTCAGAAACTAGCAATATAAAGTGGTGCCCAAAAGGCTGGATTTGCAGTCCGACAGAGCTGAGTGTGGAGTTGGACTCAGCTCTCATTAGCTGTGTGGTGTTGGGCAATTTATTAACCTTGCTGAGCCTCAGTTTCTTTCTCTATAAAATTGAGATCATAATAGTGCTCACGCAGAGTTACTGCGAAACTTAAATGAGATAAAGTATACAAAATTCCTGCCTCACAAATAAGCATTGTAAAAAAGACTACTAATTTCTAGGAAAAACTTCTATACCAACCAGATTTATTTTAATACTCTCTACTGACTTTTAGTATCTCTCCTTATTTAAGAGGCAGGCAAGAGGAGACACAGATACGTTAGTTAGGTTTGAAATAAAAGTGACTTTCACCTAGCATAGACCTCTTGAGGACGAATTTGTCAAATTTGGTATCTTCTTTCTCTTGTTCTTACTCCCCCCGAATTTTCTTGGCAGTGTGAAGATTCCCGTTTTGAAATGCTCCTTGAATGATGTAAATTCAACCCCTGGATCCAAAGTAGCTTTGATGTTTGTCAGGAGAATGCTGGCATGCTGGAGTTCAGTACACTACGGTTTTCATAGAACGTGCACAGCTCCAGCTTCCAGTAACCTGCAAAAAATCTCAGAGAGAAATTAAAAAGAAATACCTCTGATGAAACGAAAAGAATTAGTACCTTTTTTGAGGGCTCACATAGAAGATCTTTCAACCTTTCTTCCTTAAGAAATATGTAGGCACTAAATTCAGTTCTCATTTCAAACAGAACATTTACATGCCAATTGCAAGAAATATGTAAAGGGGTGCGGTTGACTTTAATATATTATTGAACAATGTGACAAGAATTTGAAAATGTACAAACTAACCACGGGATGACCTTTCAAAACCGAAATGCATAGGTGTGGGTGACATTTTCTCATTCGATTACTTTATTTTGAAATCTAAATGAAAGCACGCACAATACCAAACTAAATATCTCTTCCCCAGAGCGAATATCCCCATCATTTATAACTAAGCAACTTAAACACCCAGTAATCAACAAACATTAACATGTAAATACTTTGTTTTAATAAGCCATAAACATTAATAAGCACGTGAGTGAAATTACTTCTGCTGAAATTATTCATCTGCAACTCCAAATATCAAAGAAGGGCTGGAGAGAAGTAAAACTGTAAAATTTGATTCTGAAAATATTCATATGAGTTTGCATAAATCCTCTTTATTTTCTAGTGGACTTTTTTTTTTAAAGATTTTTTTTTCCCTCCCCCTGCTAGGAGTCTAATGAAACTGAAATGTCAAGCGAGGGTTACTTTATATCATGTTCTGTCAATCAAAGGCAGGCAGGCTTTATGCATTTGTTGCTAGTATATTGGCACTTTTTGAAGAGTATTTCGGTGGGAGCGAGTATAAATAAAGATCCTTCAGGCACTTTCTCATTTATGGATGAGGAATCAAAGCAGTCTGAAACTTCATTTTCAGCCTGATACCCTGAAGATTGTTGGCTGATAATTTTGGATGGAACAGCTTATCTTGGAGGATTAGGGAGAACATGGCCTTCCTATTACTTCTGGCTTCAGCCTATTCAGCTGGGTAGACTTTGTCACACGGTATCTGGGCCTTTACATATGTCACTAATCTTATCTATATCTTTTCAGCTCCTTCTGTTGGAGCTGCGGTTTCCCATGCCTAAACCTCCCATTTCTTCATTACACCAGCTGTATAGGCATTAGCCCTCCCTAACAGCCTTTCTGCACCGTGTCATGCAGTAATGGCCAGTTTTGCAGACACGCAGCTTTCATCAGCAGGTTGGGATAGGATTTTATCCCAAATCTTGAGACTCTCACATCAGTTATATTAAAAGCTCCCTGCAGTCCCCAAACAAACTCATTTTCCCCCTTTACCAAATCCGCTTAACAAAATGAAATAATCCCCACAGTACGTTATCTTTGCACCTATTAAAGAGAACTTGAAAATATCCTTTGTTGTGCCTGTGCGCGTGTGCTAGACTGTCACTGCTTTCCCACAGGTATGAGACAGTTGTTCACACACAAAACAAATATTGAACCCCTAGTGTGCAAGACATCAAGAGGCTGCAGAGGTTATTTCAAAACGGACTGTCTTCAAGATGTCTACAATCTAGTGGGGGAAATGTGAACTCACACAAAGAACTGCAATGCAAGGTCAAAATGGTGCACACCTAAGAAAGGCACATAAAGTACTTGAGCAGTTCATAAGGGGAGGATAAGCAAGAAGAAGCACCTGGGAAGCCTGGGGGTAGGAGATGGCACTTGACAACAATAAGGATTTTAACTGTTGTGGTGGTGGTACGGTTGTTAGTGGCTGTTGAGTCAGCCCCATGACTCACGGTGACCCCATGCACAACAGAACGAAATGCTGTTCCATCTTGTCCCATCTCCATAACGGGTTGCCGATAAGATCATTGTGATCCACAGGGTTTTCACTTGCTGATTTTTGGACGTAGATCACCAGGCCTTTCTTACTAGTCCTTCTTAGTCTGGAAGCTCTGCTAAAACCTGTTCAGTGTCATAGCAACACACAAGCCTCCACTGACAGATGCATGAAGTGTGTCTTAGTTATCTAGTGCTGCTGTAACAGAAATATCACACATGGGTGGTTTTAACAAACAGAAATTTATTTTCTCACAGTTTAGGTGGCTAGAAGTCTGAATTCAGGGTGCTGGCTTTAGGGGAAAGCTTTCTCTCTCTGTTGACTCTGGAGGAGGGTCCTTGTCTCTTTGAGCTTCTGTTCCTGGGTGATCTTTATGTGGGTTGGCACCTCTCTTCCTCCCTCTCTGCTTGCCTAATCTGCTCCTTTTATATCTTGTAAGAGATTGACTCAAAACACACCCTGTACTAATCCTGTCTCATTAACATAACAAAGACAACCCATTCCCAAATGAGATTATAACTACTACATAGAGGTTAGGATTTACAACATATTTTTGGGGAACACGATTCAATCCATAACAAGGTGTCTTGGCTGGAATCAAACCCAGGTATCCCACATGGAAGGCAAGAATTCTACCACTGAACTACCACTGCCTTTGTTGCAATGGGGAGGGGTGTGTCAGGAATTCTTCCAATATCTGCTTCCCAGTTATTTTCAGAATGACAAAAGTGACAAGACAGTGAGTGACCAAGTCCTGAAGAGATCTGTATCAAAGGCTGCTCATTGGGCATCAATATCCATTCTCCACTTCACTCTCAAATTAACCTCGCCTTTTAGTTGGGCACCCTTCTGCTCAGAATAAGGACAACATTTGTCAGCTATTCTTGCAGCAGTGTATGGCCATATGTCTAAGTTCTGGCCAATGAGATATAAGTGGAGTAAATCTTTAAAGGAAAGGAGGGAGTCCATTCTTCTCTTCTGTCCTTCTGGTGCTTGGAATGTGGTATGAGGGCTGGATCTCCAGCAGCCATTTGGAACAAGAGAATGAAGACCACACCCTAGGGATGGTGGAGTGAGAAGCTGAACGGAGCCTGGTTCTTTAACGATGGAGATCCCACAGCAGGCCTGCCCTACTCGTCTCTAGCCTGCTTTTACACAAGAAAGAAGTAAACTTTGGTCTTGCTTTAGGGATGATTTTTTCTTGTGGTCTCTGATACTCAAAGCCAAGCTAATCCTAAACTACATGTTTATACTCAAAACTAAAATCTTGGCTTTGTGAGCACTTGCCATGTAATAGAAGCCCTGGTGGCACAGCAGTTAAGCGCTCAGCTGCTAACCGAAAGGCTGGTGGTTGGAACCCACCGGCGCTCCACGGGAGAAAGATGTGGCAGTCTGCTTCCATAAAGATTTACAGCCTTGGAAACCATATGGGGCAGTTCTACTCTGTCCTACAGGGTCACTAGAAGTTGGAATGCACTGGAGGGCAGTGGGTTTGGTTTTGGTTTGGCATCATGTAATGATACCTGATAAGGTTTCTAGTTTGCTAGCATAGCATTAAAACGACATGATGTATCAGACCCAAAATATTTACAGAGTTTCTACTACGTTCAGGACATTTTTTTTTAGGCAAAAAGAAAGCAAAATTATAGGTCCTGATCCTGCCCTCATGGAACTTAGATTCTACTTGCGGGTTTAAAACATACTTGCAAAAAGATAACTAATGGTATAAGGTCATTGAACACGAGTACCGGAAGAGACATTTAATAGGAGTTGCATAGAGACACCAAACACTTAAAGTTGGTGAAAGATTGCCAGATGAAATATAAGACACCCGGTTAAACTTGAATTTTAGATAAACAATGTATATTCTTTTTTTTAGTGTAAGTGTATTCCAAATATTGCGTTAGATATGCTTGTATTACAAATTTATCCACTGTTTATTTGAAATTCTAATCCCAAATTCAAATTTATATGTCCCAAATATTGCCTGGAAAATCCTTACACTAAAAATTATTTATTGTTTATCTGAAATTCAGATTTAACCAGGCATTCTGTATTTCTATTGTGAAATCTGGCTACCCTTGGCTGTGAGCCTCTGGGATGTCTTCACAGTTCAGGTGGGAACGGAGCTGAAGGATGAGCGGAATCAGTGGAGAGGCAGGGATAGGGACATGCTTTTCAAAACATGGTCCGCAGCCATGGGCCAGAGCCAGGACAGGGCACCAGATAAACACGAAGTATTTTTTTCTTGCAGTGCCAATTTTACACGGAGGAGGGGGAAAATCCCTAAAACACATGTAACATAATATTAAACAGAACATTGAGTGTAATGCAAAGTTTGTATGAATTTAATATAAAGCAGAGGGGGCAGTGGTGATTCAGTGGTAGTATTCTCACCTTCTGTGTGGGAGACCTGGCTTCAATTCCTGGTTAACGCACCTCAAGCCCAGCCACCATCCGTCAGTGAAGGCTTGCATGTTGCCGCAATGCTGAACAGGTTTCAGCAGAGCTTCCAGACTAAGGCAGACTAGGAACAAAGACCTGGTGATCTACTTACAAAAATCGGCCAATGAAAACTCTATGGACCACAACGATCCTATCCATAAGTGTTCATGGGATGGTGCAGGACTGGGTAGCACTTCCTTCAGTTGTGCACAGGGTCACCATGGTCACCATGAATTGGGGGCAACTCAACGGCAGCTAACAACGGTAATATAAAGCATGTCTTTTCAAACTTGGCAGGATTGACATTTTGGGCCAGATAATTCTTCGTTGTAGGGACTGTCTGTCCTGTGTATTATAGGATGTTTAGCAGCATTTAGCTTGGTAAGTAGAGGGTCATCAAAAAAGAGGAAGACCCTCAAAGAGACGGATTGACACAGTGGCTGCAACAATGGGCTCAAACATAACAATGATTGTGAAGATGGCGCAGGACCGGGCACTGCTTCATTCTGTTGTACACAGGGTCCCTATGAGCTGGAACCAACCCAATGGCACCTAACAACAACAGCAGCATCCCTGGCCTCTACTCATTAGATGCAGCAGCACACTCCCCCAATTATGACAACCAAAAGTGTTGCAGACATTGCCCAATGTCCTCTAGGGAAGGGTGTGGGGGGTGGAGGGGAGGAGGAGAACCACACTTGGTTGAAAACAACTAATTTAAAGCATGACATTTCCAAAAAAAATTTTGTGGTTGTTATGGATCCTTTTGGGCATTGCCCCCATAGTGCCAATCATATGCATTCATTCTCCCTGTACTGGGTTCTTTTGTGGACAATTATGAGCTGCATTGAAAGAGGGCCTTTCTGATGGTGAGAGAAGTAAGCACTCCAGTGCCAGTTTAAGTCAGGATGTTACTTTTCTTTGAAATTTATTAGATTTTTTTCTCTAATTTTCTAGATTGTAAACTCCTTGAAGCACGTACAATTTTTCTCCCCAAGCACTTTGCACCTGGTACATGGCAGGTAGTCCATCGACATGAACTGAATTGTGGAATTAAAGTTTTTATTTTCTGTTTTGGGAATTTTAGGGATCAATGGAGAGGGGAAGAGAGGACCACAGGACAGCCTTTTAATGACCTCAGGTATATTGCTATATAAAGCAATGGAAGAAGTACAGCCAGAATGCTCCTTAGAATCAAGGATGGCAAGACTTTGTCTCACATACATGTTATCAGGAGGGACCAGTCCCTGAAGAAGGACATCATGCTTGGTAAAGTAGAGGGTCAGCGAAAGAAAGGAAGACCCTCAAAGAGATGGATTGACACAGTGGCTGCAACAATGGGCTCACACATAGCAATGATTGTGAGGATGGCGCAGGACCAGGCAGTGTCTCATTCTGCTGTACATGGGTTGCTATGAGTTGGAACCAACTCAACGGCACCTAACAACAACAACCTAACAACCAATTGCTATGTGAGGGCAACAGTGTCGATATTAGCAACATGTAGGATTAACTTCAAGTGTGGGACTTTAATGTAATCTTGTGTCATGGATTGAATTGCATCCCCCCAAAATATGTATATCAATTTGCCTAGGCTATAATTCCCAGTATTGCATAATTGTCCACTGTTTGTCATCTGATGTGATTTTCTTATGTGTTGTAAATCCTATCACTATGATGTTAATGAAATTGATTCATGGCAGTTACGTTGATGGGATCTACAAGATTAGATTCCTTCTTAAGACAATCTTTTTTGAGATATAAAAGAGAGAAGTGAGAGGAAAGACAGGAAAATCATACCACCAAGAAAGCAACGCCGGGAGCAAAGCGTGTCCTTTGGACCTGAGGTTCCTGCACAAAGAAGCTCCTGGTCTAGGGGAAGATTGATGACAAGGACCTTCCTCCAGAGCTGACAGAGAGAAAAAGCCTTCCCCTGAAGCTGGTGCCCTGAATTCGAAATTCTAGCCTAATAGACTATGAGAGAATAAACTTCTGTTTGTTAAAGCCATCCACTTGTGGTATTTCTGTTATAGCAGCACTAGATTACTAAGACACCTTGCAAATAGATTCCTTAGATGCTTTAACACTTGCTGTTTGGAATCAGTGACCACTGTCTGCCCTTCCTATTTCCACTAGAAAATGTCTAGCCTCTCTCTACTTAGTCAGAAGCAATATTCCATCTGTGTGCCACTGTGGTGGTACCAGCCCCCAATTACCACTGCCTATGGCCTCTGTTTGTAACCTGCTGCCCACTCTGCTCTCCTGGCAACACTCACACCCAAAGGAAAATAAGCCTTTAGACCATCACAGCATAGTGATGAGAAAACAGCCATAGCTTTCAGCTCCTTGGCTGAATTCCTCCATGGTGATGAGAGAATCCAAGAGAAGGAAGATGTTACTAAAAAGCATAAGGTTCCAAGCAGAAGCAATTTGAATAGTGTAAAAAGATTGTGTGTGTGTGTATGTGTGTGTCTGTGTATAGGACTATTGCAGTAAGTAGATATTTTTTTCCTCAGACCTAGTTTATTAAAGTGCAGTTCCAACAAAGATCATGGGCATAAAGAATGGATGTTCCAGGCCTAAGACATCGTGCCTGAAAACAGGTCCTCCTGCCCAAATGGTTCTCTCGTTTCCTCTTTTTTGCTTCTCTCTTTCTCAAGTCCATTTTTCTCAGTGTCTATTCTTTCTGCCCCATCCACTACCCATCTATGAGGTTGTCGTACTGTGGTGGCTTGCATGTTGCTGTGATGCTGGAAGCTATGCCACCAGTATTTCAAATACCAGCATAGTTATCCATGGTGGACAGGCTTCAGTGGACCTTTCAGACTAAGACAGACTAGGAGGACAGGACTTGTGATGTATTTTTGAAAATTAGCCAACACAAACCCTATGGATCACAATCGAATATTGCCCAATGTAGTGCTGGAAAATGAGCTCCCTAGGTAAGAGGCTCCCTATACAATGGCTATAACAACGGACTCAAACATATCAATGATCATGAAGATAGCACAGAATGGGACAATGTTTTGTTCTCTTACACACAGGGTTGCCATAAATTGAGGCTGACTCAATGGCAACCAACAACAACAACATTCTTTCTGCCCCCCTTGCTTTCAGCTCATTCTTCAGCCATGATCTCTGTCACCACAAACTGGAGAGATGTTCTTGCTGGCCTGGGCCACTGCAGTTCCATGCCCCTTAGTTCTTGCTGTCTTAAGTCCTTCTGCATCTGTGACACTGGGGCCTGGTCCTCCTTAGGTATGAGGAGGATCAAGCAATACCTTCTAAGAACGACTGAGGTGAGAAAAGACAGATACCTGGGTCTCTTTGTGCCCCAGTTCCATAGCAGACATTGCTCACAATTTTTCTAAACACAGCTCCCCTAGCAATAGTACAATTGAGTTAAAGTTGCACTCAAGATAAAACTCCTTTGCCATCCCTGTCTTAGGTAATGAGAAATGAGAAGGAGTGGGAAGGGTGGAAGAAGTAACCAAGAATGTGAGGAGTGGGTGGAACAGGAGGCCTTAGCCCTGAGGCAAAAGGAGTGAAGCACGTAGGGGACTGTGTCTATGAAGGAATGAAGGAAGCAAACCTCAGAAATTTGTCTATAAATAAACATGCACAACTCTTGGTATGGATTGTGTGGTGTGTGTACCTGTGTCCATATGTGTCATGAGGATTGTTGTTGGTAAGTGTTGTTGAGTTGGTTTCCACTCATAGCGACCCTATGCACAACAGAAGAAAACACCGCCGGGTCCTGCGCCATCCTCACAGTCATTATTATGTCTGAGCCCATTGTTGTAGCCACTGTGTTAACTATATAAAAAATTGTTGCGTGTTGTCTAGTTGATTCCGACTCAGCAACCCTATAGGATGAAGTAGAACTGCCCCATAGGATTTCCAAGGAGCAGCTAGTGGATTTGAACTGCCAACTTTTTGGTTAGCAGCCTGAGCTCTTAACCACTTGGCTGCCAAACATTAAGGAAGGTAATGAACATTGGCATGATTATAGGTAATAGTAAAACAATAAAGAAAAGAAAAATTGTAAAATCGTGGTGTTGCTACATAATATTAATAGTAATTATAGCCATGTATATGAACTACTTACTATCTTGGTCTTTTAACCATGCACATGACAGATAGGAAGCATGTTATTAACAATGTAACAGATTAACTTTGTCGTACATTTTATTTGATGACAACATTGAACTCACAGAATACATGATTTCAAAAGTTAGAAACAAAAAGCATTTATTTTGCTAATGACAAAGCCTTGCTTACCTTACTGGGGTGTTGCCATCTGCTCAGAATACATTTCCACCAATTTACAAGCTAGAAGTTATAAAACATGATATTTCTTTTAAAATAAAAAAGATGAAAAATGGGATTTTCTGCTGTTGGCAATCTAGTCTCTGCTGTTGATGACGTCCCTTTACTCGGAGTCCATCTTGTCATTTTCACTGAAATGTCTTTTGAATTTCATCTGGTTTCCCTTAGCCCTTACCTATGAAACACTGATCACGTTTTTGGCTAACTCATTGTGATGAAAAAAAGACTGGGTCCAGTCTCTTCCCGTCTCCTGAGGATGCAACAGTACCAGGTGGCCTGGGAGAGGAGCAGCCTTTGTTGCCACTAGACACGCAATGTTTCCCTACAGGGAAATGAAAGAGTTAAGGCCACACATTCTTCAATTCATAAACATTTCTCTTTCTTATTTCCAAGAAATTTCTTCTTCTCCAATTAAAGCTCTCACTTTTTTTTTTTTTTTTTTTTTTTAAAATACACATAGCCATTTTTTTTTTTTTTACAGGAAAAGTTCTTTAACTCTGCCTCCAAGTTCTAACATTTCAATTCAATAAATATTATCAGTATCTACTGAATTGCAGACATGTGCAAGACATGGAGGGCACCATGATAAACAAGATAAGGTTCTTGCCCTCAGCAATCTTACGGTCTATTTAGGAAATAAAAGTATTAATGAAGTGGTGGGAGGGAGGGGAAAAGGGGAACTTTTGCTTAAAGGAAATTGAGTTTATGTTAATGATCGGTAGAATAATTTGGAAAAGGATAGCAATAATGGTTGCACAACATGAAGAAAGTAACCTATGCCACTGATTTATACATGTAGAAACTGTTGAAAAAATATTAATGAGCACTTTCCATATTACACGGTGATAAGACAGAGGATGTTGTGGGGATACAGAAATTTCATCCCACCTCAACTTGGCTTCTAGCTCCATTTCCTATCAAACACTACTTCCTTCATTGAGGCAGATCCTGTCAGTGGCCTACCCAATAGTCATCACTCCACCTTCATCTTACTAAGGGAATCTCAATTTTTTGGGGCCAGTATAACTAGTCCCAGGTGATAAACAATGATTGATCCAAGCCAATCATGATAATTGCATTTTCCTTTGTAATGCAAAGATGTGGCCTTGTGTCCTGGCTATGGCAAAGGGATAGCCTGCTGAGGGGCCTCTGAGAAAGCATTTGCTTCCTGAGCACAGAGACTGTTTGGGGGGGGTTGGAGGGAGTTTGTTGGTGAACAGTCTTCCCCCCTCTTTCATGCTTGGGATGCTGGTGTGAAGACATGATGCTTGGAGCTGTGGCAGCAATCTTATGACTATAAAGTATCAAGCATAAATATGGAAAGCCAATGCGCTAGAGATGGAGAAGCAAAAAGATGGAAAGAGTCTGGGTCGCAAATATTTTTGAAACTTTGATTGGATCCTGGAATCTCTACATCTAGATTTCTTGTTATATATACTGTACATTTCCTTATAGTCCAGACCAATGCTATTGTTAGGTGCCACTGAGCCAACTTCAAGTCATAGGGATCCCATGTGACAGAGTAGAACTGCCTCACAGGGTTTTCTAAGCTGTAATCTTTACAAGAGCAGATCGCCAGTTCTTTCTCTCATGTAGCTGCTGGGTAGGTTCAAACTGCCAGCCTTTTGGTTAGCAGCTTAGCACTTAACCATTGTGCCCCTAGGGCTCGTTGTAAACCAAGGATAATGAGTTTTTTTTTTTTTTTTTTGGTTCCTTGCAGCCCAAAGCACTCCAAACTAATATAATCTTGTATTCCTTTTGCTAGCGTACTCAGTGACATTGTATTGACTATCAAACATCATCCAAATGAATCAGCCTGAATTGCATCTGCGCCACTTAATAATTTTTCATTGCTCCATAAGATGGACTGACAAACTAAGCTCTATGGGTAAATCTGACCCACTGCCTGTTTTTATATGGCCTGTGAACTAAAAATGTTTTTGCATTTTTAAATAATTGAAATAAAAATCAAAAGAAGAATACTATTTTGTAATATGTGAAAATTTTATAAAATTGATTTCATATAATTAATTACAAGTAATTAATTATATTAATTCAAGTTTCAGTGTCCATACATAAAGTTTTATTGGAACGCAGCCATGCCCATTCATTTACGTATTGTATCTGGCTGCTTTCACGCTACAACAGCAGAGTTGAGTATTTGAGACAGAGACCAGATGGGGCACAAAGCCTAAAATATTTATACTTTCTGGCCTTTTACAGAAAAGTTTGCCAACCCCTGCACTACCACATGGGTTGCCATTCAAATCTGTCTGATTCTGATTGTATTTTATATATGTCACTTTCTCCCTCCTACATGCCTTTGACCATTCCCCTCCCAGACTGGTATTATCCTTCCTCCTGGTGGCACAGTGGTTAAGAGCTCGACTGCTAACCAAAAAGTCGGCAGTTCAAATCCACCAACTGCTCCTTGGAAACCTTATTGGGGCAGTTCTACCCTGTCCTATAGGGTTGCTATGAGTCGGAATCGACTCGAGGGCCACGTGTTTGATTTTCTATCCTCTCTGAAAATTTCACATTTGTTTACTGAGCTTATAAAATACTTTCACAAGTATAAACTCATCTGATCCTTACAAAAAATTCTATGAAAAGATAGGAAACAGAATATCATTTTATTTTATAGAGAAGAACGGATACCAGGATGCAGCCCAGTATAAAGGAAAGGACAATGACTTTGGAGCTATATTAATCTGAGTCAAATTTTCAAAACTCCACCCTGTGGTTGTGTGAGTTTGGGTAAATCATCTGATTTTTCTGAGTGCCAGACTTTCACCTATCAATTGTGGATAAAATACTTAACATGCTGTATTGTCAAACCATTATACAGCTGACAGAAGTTCCCAGAAGCAGAAAGAGCTAAAGCTAGAGTTGGAATCCAGTTGATAATTTGAATCCATGTACAAATTTACAGTTGGTTCTGAGAAACACAGCTTTAGCAAATGAACACCTGCTTCAAGATGAATAGGAAAATATCTTGGAATTTCCATTTCTTAGATTCCAGACTAAGAGAGACTAAGAAGAAAGGTCTGGTGATCTACTTCTGAAAATCAGCCAATGAAAACCTTATAGAGCACAATGGTCCAATCTCCAGCAGACCATAGGGATGGCGCAGGACAGGGCAGCGTTCTGTTCCATCGTGTGTGGCTTTGCCATGGGTTGGGGGTGACCTGATGGCAGTTAACAACAACGACAGCATGGTACTGATAAAGCAGTTAGGAAGCTACTTGCTTGCCTGAAAGAAAATAATGTCTACAGAGAAATATATATATAGAGAGAGAGAGAGAGGGAAAGAAAGGAGGGAGAGAGAGAGAGATGGAGGAACGGAGAGAGAGAGACAGAGACAGACTGAGACAGAGAGAGAGAGAAGAAGGAGGAGGAGTGAGGGAGGGACAATGCCCGAGAGAAGGGAGAACACCGTGTTCTCTTTTAACCAAATGATACCTGCCTCAAATAAATCAATCTGTGGCCGTTAGTTAGTGAGTTTCAAATTGGTATGCATGCAAGACCTTCCAAGGCTTCCAACTCTCCTTCTTATGTGGTTCTTCTAGTTAAAAATACAGCCAAGTAAAAGAGCTGACTCTTTCACAGATCTCCTTGGCCCTGAACCTTTTTTTCTTGCCCCGACTACCTCTGTGTCAGCTGCTGGCTCCTTCCTAACTCCCACAGCCTGTTTTGAAATTGCATATTTCAATCACCTATACGTGCTAACTGAAACTGAGTAATGAGTGTCTGGAAGGTTTGCACAAGGTTATTAAAAGTTTCTTAATCTGCCACCAACTTCTCTTTTAATATTGTTTGTAGGTTTCCTAAAGCACAGGAAGAAATTCCCTTGACCCTCTTACTCATTAACTTGGAGAGTATGGCAGAAAATCAAAGATACAAGGCTGTTAGGGTATTTGGTCCCTTTTAATAACCTCATGACTGTAGCACTGAAAAGATAAGGCTATCACCACTGTTGATCAAAAAGACAAGAATAGGAGTGGACAGCCCCATACAACCAATGGGACTAATGAGGCACAGCAGTCCAGGGACAAGGACTAGAAGGCAGAAGGGGACAGGAAAGCTGGTGATAGGGAACCCAAGGTTGAGTAAGGATAGTGTTGATGTGTTGTGAGGTTGTTCACCATCGTCATAGGGTAACCTGTGTACTAACAGTTTAATGAGAAACTATTCTGTTCTGCAAACCTTCATCTAAAGTGAGAATAGCAGCACAATTGTAAGAGTGTAGTCGATGTCACTGAACTGTGCATGTAGAAATTTTTGAAATGGTGTATCATTGACTATGCATATTTTCACCAAAAAAAAAAAAAAGTTCGAGAAGGGAGAGGGTTGACATGTCGTGGGGTTGTTAACCAATGTCATAAAACAATATGTGTACTACTGTTTCATGAGAATCTATTTGTTCTGTAAACCTTCACCTGAAATACAATAAAAAAATTTAAAAAAAAAAGGCAAGAAAAGGCAACTACAGCAGCACAGACATCATTATGGAAATAGTTTTTTTTTTTTTTAATCATTGCGTCTCAATTCATTTTCTAATAGAATGTTAATTAGGGAGTATTTTAATGGGGGAAAAGAAGAGAAAATGAAAGCTTCAGAATCTCTTTATAAGGGACTTAGAGGTGACAATAGGAATCCCTGGGTGTCCCAAATGTTTAGGCACTGGACAACTAGCTGAAAGTTTGACAGTTCAAATCCACCCATAGGCTCCTTGGAAGAGGGTCCTGGCAATCTGCTTTTGAAAGGTCACAGCCTTGAAAACCCTTATAGAGCATTCTACTCTGCACGTATGGGGTTGCCATGAGTCAGAATTGACTTGATGGTAACTAACAACAACAGAGATGACAATTAAAAAAAAAAAAAACACCTGTTGCTGTGGAGTCAATTGTGGCCCTTATAGGACAGAGTATAACTGCCCTATAGGGTTTCCAAGGAACAGCTGGTGGATTCAAACTGCTGACCTTTTGGTTAGCAGCCGAGCTCTTAACCACTGTGCCAGCAGGGCTCTGACAACAGAATAGGGTGTGATAAGAGACTCATCTTAAAGTAGTATCCGTATAGCAAGCACATAGTTTTTAGATGGTTTCTATTATGTGAAGAGAATAGAAAGAGGTGAATTTGAAGGCAAAAGAACAGGGTTTGTTTCTAAATTCTAGTACTTATATGCAATGAGAACTTAGACAAGTCATTTAATTTTTGGGGGATCTCATTGCCTCATATGTAAATTGAAAATAACAACTCCAAAAATAAAGAGAGCATTCATCTTTCTTTGAAAACGTATGAAATGTTTTAAATAATTTAATCCTTTCAAAAAGCTGTTAAGCTATTATTCTTACTTTACCAGCACCAGTGTTGGTCAATTATGACTCATGGCAACCCATGTGTGTCAGAGTAGAACTATGCTTCATAAAGTTTTTTTTCAATGACGGATATTTTGGGAAGTAGATGGCCAGGCCTTTCTTTCGAGGGACCTTTAGGGGAACTGGAACCTCCATCTCCAAACTTTAAGTTAGCAATCGAACATGTTAACCCTTTGCTCCCTATAGACGAGGAAACTGAAGTTCAGAGTTAAGCTATTGTGCCCAAAGTTATACGATCAGTGAGTGCTGGAGTCAAGACGCAAACTTCCAAGCCTGTAAAACAAGGTTGCGGTGCGGATCTGCTGAAATCAATTCAAGTGTGTTTTCCAACCCCAAATGGCCAAGCTGTAATCCCTTTTTCAGAAACCCCCTCCAAGGGCTTTGCCTAGAATGTAAAAAGAGTAGGTCGATAAAAGAAGTATGCTGTAAACACATTCATATTTAGGGGAGTGAGGGAAGGGAGGTCTTGTGTGTTCTTTTAAATGTGTAACTAATAAAGAATAAATAGAACATGTCCTTTCGGTTTGTTTAGTTTTTGAATCATTCCAGTGCAATTTACAGTAAAAACTGCTTTCATTTTTAAGTGATCAAAGCAGTGCATGATCCAATCAGGTCAACGGCTGCGACAAGCCAGAGTAATGCAAACATGCCTAAGCTCCCTGTTTACTAAAGATGTCCGAGGAAGATAATAACGTGCGTGCCCTAGGATATTTAAAGAAAAATAAATACATACAGAGGAAACCAGTTTGAAGACAACTCTGAGACAGGCAAAAATTTGAAATGGGCAATAGTCACTTATTGCCCTTGTTGTTTTAATTATAATTGGGGGAATCGTTGAAATTTATTGTGTGTGTGTTTTTGTTTTTTTCCTTTAGCTCCTCTGGAATTTCTCTTCCTTTCCCCTAAAGCGCAGTTTACTGCTGAGGATCCTAATTTTCTTTGAGTCATAGAGGACTTTCTTGGCTCTCGGGGGAAACTTCTACATATTAACAGAATGTTCTGGCTCCTCACGTGTCCATATGGGTGTCAGCAGGTCAATAGAGCTCAGTGAAAAGCGTAAGCAAATCACAGAGACCTCAGCTCTGAGCATTTTATTTCATAGTCACACAAAATTCATTGGTTTCTGCTGAAAAACAAGGATAATGGCCACAGTGTGTGTGCTTGCTGGGTACAAACAATGCTGCCCTGTGCAGAATGAAAATAAAAGTTAACTTTCAGGAGGCTGTATTATTCAGAACTTTTAATTGCATGCTTTCAAGCACTTGCATTTTTGTATTCTCACATGTCTCCTTGAAAACCATTTTAATTCACAGAAAAATCCCAAAGAATCCACAAGAAAACTATTAGAACTAATAGAAGATTTCAACAAAGTATCAAGGTACAAGATAAACATACAAAAATCAGTTGGATTCCTTTACACCAGCAAAGAGAACTTTGAAGAGGAAATCACCAAATCAATACCATTTACAATAGCCCCAACAAGATAAAATACTTAGGGATAAATCTAACCAGAGATGTAAAAGACCTATATACAATGAAAACTACAAGACACTACTGCAAGAAACCAAAAGAGACCTGCATAAGTGGAAAAACATACACTGCTCATGGATAGGAAGACTCAACATTGTGAAAATGTCAATTCTACCCAAAGCGATCTACAGATACAATGCAATCCTGATCCAAATTCCAACGGCATTTTTTAATGAGATGGAGAAGCAAATCACCAACTTCATATGGAAAGACAAGAGGCCCTGGATAAGCAAAGCATTACTGAAGAAGAAGAACAAAGTGGGAGGCCTCACGCTACCTGATTTTAAAACCTATTATACCGCCATAGTAATCAAAACAGCCTGGTACTCGTACAACAACAGATACATAGACCAATGGAAAAGAATTGAGAATCCAGACGTGAATTCATCCACCTACGAGCACCTCATATTTGACAAAGGCCCAAAGTCCATTAATTGGGGAAAAGACAGTCTCTTTAACAAATGGTGCTGGCATAACTGGATATCCATCTGCAAAAAACTGAAACAAGACCCATAGCTCACACCATGCACAAAAACTAACTCAAAATGGATCAAAGACCTAAATATAAAATCAAAAACGATAAAGATCATGGAAGGGACAATTCTAGGAGCCCTAATACATGGCATAAACAGAATACAAACCGTAAGTCACAATGTACAAACACCAGAAGAGAAACTAGACAACTGGGAGCTCCTAAAAATCAAATACTTATGCTCATCAAAAGGCTTCACTAAAAGAGTAAAAAGACAACCTACAGACTAGGAAAAAATTTTTGGCTACCACATACCCAATCAGCGTTTAATTTCTCAAATCTACAAGATACTGTAGAACTTTAACAACAAAAAGACAAATAACCCAATTAAAAAATGGGCAAAGGATATGAACAGGCACTTCACCAAAGAAGACATTCAAGCGGCTGCCAGACACATGAGGAAATGCTCACGATCATTAGCCATTAGAGAAATGCACATCAAAACTACAGTGAGATACCATCTCACCCCAACAAGGCTAGCATTACTCCAAAAAACACAAAATAATAAATGTTGGAGAGGTTGTGGAAAGACTGGAACACTTATACACTGCTGGTGGGAAGGTAAAATGGTACAACCGCCTTGGAAATCAATCTGGCACTTCCTTAAAAAGCTAGAAATAGAAGTTTGATCCAGCAATCCCACTCCTTGGAATATACCCTAGAGAAATAAGAGACATTGTATGAATAGGTATATGCACACCCATGTTCATTGCAGCACTGTTAATGATAGCAAAAAGATGGAAGCAACCTAGGTGCCCATCAAGAGATGAATGGATAAACAAATTATGGAATATTCACACAATAGCATACCACACAACGATAAAGAACAATGATGAATCTGAGAAACATAACATGGATGAATCTGGAAGGCATTATGCTGAGTGAAATTAGTCAGTCGCAAAAGGACAAATATTGACCACTATATAAGAGAGACCACTATATGAGAACTCTAGAAATGGTTTAAACACAGAAGAAAACATTCTTTGATGGTTACGAGGGTAGGGAGGGAGGGAGACGGGTATTCACTCACTAGATAGTAGATAAGAATTATCTTAAGTGAAGGGAAGTAGAACACACATTACAGGGAAAGTCAGCACAAGTGGACTAAACCAACAGCTATGAAGTTTCCTGAATACAACCAAACACTTCGAGGGACAGAGCAGCAGGGGCGAAGTTCTGGGCCATGGTTTCAGGGGACATCTAGATCAATTGGCATAACAAAGTTTATTAAGAAAATGTTCTGCATCCCACTTTGGTGTTATGGGGTCTTAAAAGCTAGTGAGCGACCATCTAAGATACATCAATTGATCCCAACCCACCTGGAGCAAACGAGAATGAAGAACGCCAAAGACACAAGGAAAATATTAGCCCAAGACACAGAAAGGGCACATAAACTAGAGACACCATCAGCCTGAGACCACAAGAACTAGACGGTGCTTGGCTACCACCAATGACCGCCCTGACAGGGAACACAAGAGAGAGTCCCTGATGGAGCAGGAGAAAAGTGGGGTGTGGAACTCAAATTCTAGTAAAAAGACCAGACTTAATGGTTTGACTGAGACTGGAGGGACCCAAGAAGATATGGTCCGCAGACTCTCTGTTGGCCCAGAGCTGAAACCATTCCCAAAGCCAACTCTTCAGAGAAAGATTAGACTGGACTATGGGACATAAAGTGATACTCATGAGGAGTATGCTTCTTAGCTCAAGTAGATACATCAGACTAAATGGGCAACTCCTATCTGGAGGTGAGATGAGAAGTCAGAGAGAGTCAGGAGCTGGTTGAATGGACATGGGAAATCCAGGATGGAAAGGAAGAGTGTTCTGTCACAGTATAGGGAGAGCAACTTGGGTCTCATAGCAATGTGTGTATAAATTTTTGTATGAGAAACTGACTTGAATTGTAAACTTTTACTTAAAGCACAAAAAAGCCCCCCAAAACCATTTTAAGTCATAGAAAGCCTGTAATCATGGAATGTTTAGACCTAGGAGGATATTAGAGATTACTTGGAGAATAGATATAAAGGGCCAGAATCATGACTCGTACACAGTAGGTCCTTGATCAATCGTCACCATTATCGTTATGCTCTAATGTAGGCTTTCTCCATTATCTGTCAGTTTGTTGTCCTGTGATGTTACTGTGATGCTAGAAGCTATGCTACCAGTATTTTACATACTGGCAGGATCACCATGGCAGACATTTCAGCAGAGCTTTCAGGCTAAGACAGACTATGAAGAAAGGCCTGGTGATCTACTTCCTAGAATTAGCCAAGGAAAACCTTATGGATCACAACAGAACATTATTTGACTCACTTGCGTTGGACATGTCATCAGGAAGGATCAATCACTTGAGGAGGACATCATGTTTGGTAAAGTAGAGGGCCAATAAGGGTGAGGGAAACCCTTGGTGAGATAGATTGGCACAACAGCCGAAATGATGGACTCAAATACGCAGGTGATCATGAGGATGATGCAGGACAAGGCAATGGTTTATTTTGTTATATATGGGGTTACCAGGAGTCAGAGCTAACGTGATAGCAGCTAACAACAGCCTCTTCTTTTTGCAGCAGGGGAAACTGAGAGAGGTAAGAGGTCGACCAATGTTATAGGCTGATATTTATAAGAACCATCAGGGTCTGTGTCTTTTATGTGAGCATCACACCTTTTGCTATATTTTTCCTATAAATCTTTTATTTTAAAATTGTTGTCTGTAGATACCACCAAGGAATCACTTTATGAATGAAGTTCCTGGGAAAGATGAGTAAGAGTGCCCATCAATGATCCCCATCATTTGACCCTTGTGGAACCTTGCTACCAACGTACCCACCAGAGAGTACTCTTTACGAGAGAAGAGTAGTTAGGGCTGTGGGCTCCATAGTCAGGTATGACACTCAGTACTGCCACTTCTTACTAACTTTGTAACCTCTGATGAGTTGTTGAACCTGTCTCAGATTCTCCTTTGTAAAATGGGGAAAAGAAAGGCTACATCCCAGGACTGGTGGTAGGATTAAAGAGATAAAGTAGAGAGTGCACTTAGCATGCTATATGAAAAGCTGCAAAATGCTAGCCAATGGTAGCTGTTATGAATATTAGTTTTGTTGTTATTTTAATTATTACTGTAGAATCTCATTTATTAAAGTGGGTCTCTGCAAGGATTTGGTCAGGTAAGTGCCACCTCTTTATGAACCTGGTTCATAGCATCAGCTTACCTGTTGCTATCAGAGTATCCAGTAACGTTTCCAAATGTGATCGAAGCAATTAGACAAGCACAATCGAGAGAGGAATCAGAGTATATAGCTTGGAAGGCAATAGGCAGTGTGTAAGTATCCAAAATTGGGAGGAATTATTTTATTCAGGGAAAGATTGAGATGGCGAGTCTAGAACTGATCTCTCTACTACTCAAGAGTCTTTCTGCTAAAAAGTTAAAAAAAAAAAAGGTGGTTATGATGGTGGAATTTATTGGCTTATGTAGCTGAGGAATCGAAGCTTTAGGCATGGCTAGATCTAGGGAATTGAATGACACTATTAGGAACTGGATTCTTTATCTCCATCTTTCAGCTTTTTTCTCCCCCTCTGTATCAGTTTCTGGAAACCCTGGTGGTGTAGTGGTTAAAAGTTTGATTGCTAACCAAGAGGTCAGCTGTTCAAATCCACCAGCCACTCTTTGGAAACCCTATGGGGCAGTTCTACTGTGTCCTATAGGGTGGCTATGAGTTGGTATATCGGTTTCTATTTCAAGTCTGCTGTCTATGGCAGCTCAAGCTAACATAATCATAGTCCCAGACTAAGTCAAGCCAAACCAGTTGCCATCAAGTCAATTTCAACTCATGGCAACCCTATATGTTACAGAGTAGGACCGTGCTCCATAGGGTTTTCATGGCTGTAATCCTTACAGAAACAGAGCACCAGATCTTTCTGTAGTGCCACTGGATGAGTTTGAAATGACAACCTTTAGGTTAGTAGTCGAGCGCAAACCATTTGAGCCAAACAGGGACCAGTCTAGCAAAAATAAAAAGTGTCTCTCTCTTGTTTGTTCAGGTAAAATCCTGGAATTGGTTTGGCTCTGATTGGGGCATGTGCCCATTGCCAAACCATTCCTTGAGGCCCAGGGGAGTCAAAGCTGTCATTGGCCAGATCTCTATCTCATGACTCCTCCTGGAGACAGGTTTGGAATTGGCCCATATGGACTAATAGTGTAACAGGAGTGGTTTCCCAAGGAAAACATAGGTCTTGGTGTAATAAGATATATTCTGGACAGACAAAAATAATACATGTCCATTCTAGTGTCCAAGAGGGGCAGGTAGACTAGTAGCCATGTTCCAGGTGGGTAACATGACTATTTTGTTTTTATTCCTGGTCTGTCTTCCATCGTCAAATAAATGAACTCTTCAAATTGCTGCCTCTACAGGATCTTAATCTTCTCTATTTTAAATCCTTCAGCATTCACTGGTGTAACCATCACCATTTCAACTGCTTATTAACATAGCACACATCCATTGCATGCATTACTTGATAACTTTGATGAAGCAGGAATTTGAAGAATATATACGACTAGGCTGGTGTGAAAGGGGAAGAGCCTTACTAGTCAGTTAACCCAGATGGCCACTAACCATCTATACCTCATGTTGTCTCCCTTTCATTATATATGGTTTTGGAGCTTGATGGAGCCCCCTCAGATAGTGACCTTTACTGCTCAAGTCTGGAATGAACACACACACAGAGATTCATGATCCAAGCAGATGGGGATCAAAATTTCAACTTTGTTACTAATAATGTATAGGGGGTGCAGATGTTTGAGCTTGCTATAACTTCCCTGAATTGAACTTAGAGCCTCAAACTACAGGTCTTCCCAGTAGGTGGCAGGTCCTGCCCCACTAAACTTACCCCATGGAAAACTGCAAGCAGATAGAAATGTGTGTTCTCTGTAGGCAGGTAAATTGCAAAGAGAAAAAGAAAGGGCAAGGGACTGAGGTACGAATACTCAACTACTCCTAAGCTTAACATTAGTCTAACTCTCTCTAGAGCAGGGTTTCTTAACATCAGCACTATTGACATTTTGGAATGGATAATTCTTTGTTGTTGAGAGCTCCTGTTCATTGTAAGATATTTAGGAAAATTCTTGGCATCTGCTAGCTGCCAGTAGCATCCCCCTTGATCTAGTGATGACAGATGTCTCCAGACATTGCTAGGTGTCACCTAGGGGATGAAATCACCCCTGGTTGAGAACCACTCCCCTAGAGTAAAAGGGAGAGGCCAAAAGAGTATTATTCTATTAGACCTTGGAAGGAAACAACAAGCATGGGAATGACACACAGTAATGCTCCCGGAATGATTAAAATAATCAAACAAAAAAAGCAATTACCCTCCAAAGAAAGCCAACTGTTGGTACTGGTATGGAAAAGAAGTGTAAGAAAGTATTCAACAAACACTTATTGAGCACTTGCTGAATGCTTGGTACTCTTACAGGTCTCAGAATTGTAGTGGCTTAAAAAAAAAAGAAAAAGAAATAATGGACTTTTGGACATGTTATGGACTAAATTGTGTTCCTCCAAAATGTGTGACAGGTGGTTAGGCCACGATTCCCAGTATTGTGTGGTTGTCCTCCATTTTGTGATCTGATGTGATTATCCTATGTGTTGTAAATCTTAATCTCTATGACATTAATAGGAAACCGCGATGGTGTAGTGGTTAAGAGCTTGGCTGCTAACCAAAAGATCAGCAGTTTGAATCCACCAGCTGCTCTTGGAAACCTTATGGGGCAGTTCTACCCTGTCGTATAGGGTTGCTATGAGTTGGAATCAACTCCATGGCAATGGGTTTGGTTTTTTTGGTTTTTATGATGCTAATGAGGCAGAATTAGAGGCAATTATGTTAATGAGGCAGGACTCAATCTACACGATTAGGTTGTATCTTGAGTCAATCTCTTTTGAAATAGACAGAAGCTACCAGAGAGAGGGACCTCATTACCACCAAGTAAGAAGAGCCAGGAGCAGAGCGCGTCCTTTGGACTGGGGATTCCTGCACTGAGGAGCTCCAAGACAAAAGGAAAATTGATGACAAGGACCTTCTCCCAGAACCAACAGAGAGAGAAAGTCAGATTTCTAGCCTCCCAGACTGCGAGACAATAAATTTCTGTTTGTTAAAACTGCCTACTTGTGGTATTTCTGTTATGGTAGCACTAGGTAACTAAGATAGGACAGTAACTAGGAGTTTTGGGAAAATAAATAAATGGAATGTATATCTGGCAGTGGCTTATGTAAATAACATAAACAAGTGCATCATAACCTCTATATGGAAACCAGAAAATTAGATTTATGAAACTATTATGAAAAATGTCCTGGCTACTGACAAGATTACTGATTGGTAAATAACATAAACAAGTGCATCATAACCTCTATATGGAAACCAGAAAATTAGATTTATGAAACTATTATGAAAAATGTCCTGGCTACTGACAAGATTACTGATTGAGCAAGAGTTAGTCTTCAAAGTTTAAAACTGTGGTTAATTTGACGTGTAAATATGTCCAAGAAATGTATGACTCTCAACAGGAAAGCCTGTACTAATATTTCTTCATTCACAACTTTGAGGATTCCAAGTCTCAGTATTTCTTCCTCATGAATGTCGTGTCTATTCTAATTACATGTAATTATCACTGTATTTTTGTTTATTTTGTTCAGATCTGTTATTTCCCCCTCACCTTTACTCATGTTGCTTTTTAATCAGGGGTTCAAAGCATTAAGCAAGATCATCTCTGATTAAAACCCAATAAAACTAGTATCAGGAAAAAGTCTAGGATAAAAGAGGTACTACATAATCTCGGTTGTCAACAATGTGTTTTTTTTTTAATCAGAAAATAGCTCTGAGGTTGCTGCTCCTTGCAGCTTCTGAAGAATATGGTAACCCAGGAAAAGGGAAAGACTTTTGTTCTTTTAGGAAAAACATTGGTGTTATCTTTAGGCCTGCCGCCTAAAGGAAAATAATGCCTAGAGCTTCCATTACTTTTCCTCATTAATGTATAACCCCCTAAAACTCCATTCTCTAGACTTTCTCACTAGTTTGGGATAGATAATACTTCTGTAAGGTTGGTAAAGATAATAATAATTGTATCTCATATTTTCATCGAAGTATTAACTATTCAAAGTGCTTTTGTATCTATTTGAGCTTCCAGGCACCTAGCAAGGGGTAGTATTATCTATATTTAACATATGAGGAAACTGAAGCCCAGAGAGATCTACGATTTGCCCAAGAGGCCACACATCTAGAAATGGCTTGTAGCTCCCAAGGCCTGCTGTTCTTATCAATAACCATTTTCAAGTGACCCAATAACTTCCTGTCAGCCATGTTTAAGCTCTATGGCAAACCCAGGTCATCCATGATGAACCCGGGATAAAGGGGTAGAGGGTGAAATGGGGAATTCTCAAGATAGCTAGTCAGAAGAAAATATTTTGTGGATGTGCATTCATGCATTTTATCATTCCTTAATTCAGTAAATATTTACTGAGCATACACCATGTATCAGCTCCCTTCTAGATATCTCAAAAACACAGCATCATAATCTTCGAAGTCTATAAACAGCAGAAAATAATGTCAACCTACAACCAGAGTGCATGATATTTAGAAGGAGGTAACTCACTGAATAATAGTTAATAAAATTTTCACAGTGAATTTACACCAGAAGAATAACATTAGGTATACCTAATAGAGTGGAGCCCTGGTGGTGCAGTGGTTAAGAACTCAGCTGCTAATCAAAAGGCTGGCAGTTCAAATCCACCAGCCACTCCTTGGAAACCCTATGGGGCAGTTCTACCGTGCCCTACAGGGTCACTATGAGTTGGAATCAACTTGGCGGCAACGGGTTTGGTTTTTTGGTTAGTAGAGTGTGGAAAGAAAATTGCTAATTATATATTGGTTGGTATTCTCAGCCCTACTCAAATTCAAGAGCAACAGTGATTGTCCATAGTATCATAATTGACTCTAAGGAATTATATTCGCCAAATGGATGTTTAATACACTGGTGAAGTGATTGGAAAGCAAACATGGCAAACTGTATCAAAGACCTTAAAAATATACGTACGTTTTGCTTCCTTTTGGAAGCAGATCGCCAGGGTCTTTCTTTCAATGTGCCTCTGGGTGGGTTTGAACCAATCTTTTGGTGAGTAGTCAAGTGCTTATCTGTTTTCGCTACCTGGGGAACTCCTTGACTTATTTTATTTTGTTTTGTTTTGACTTCTGGGAATTTATCCTCAAGAAATAATTCTATATATGGAAAATCTATTTGCATAAAGACGTTAAATTCTTTATTGTAGTAAAAAAATTCTAACAACCTAGTTATCCAACAATAAGGAAAAGCTGAAATCGTTGTTTTCCAAAGCGTGCTCTGGGGAATACCAATCTGTGCAATGCTCCATGGTTAAAATGGTTCCCCGTTTAATAAAGTTTGAGAAGTGATCGTCCTGAGCTCCTTTTCTGGAGTTTCACAGCATATAGTATACGGGAGGTGTAACATCTTTAACTTTGTTCAGGTAGGTGTATTGCAATCTATTTACCTTCGGACTCCATTTTTTGAAGTAAAGTATATTAATATTCTATGGACCTCATGCCATGTTAAATAAATTATAATCCACTCAGAAATAATATGCAGACATTGAATTTTATTTTTTAAAGCATCTAATAACAATGAGAATGATGAAAATATAATGCTATGAAGAAAAGGCAAGATAGAAATTTGTGTGCTTATACACATGGTTACAATTATGTAAAAATGTAAAGTAAAAAGAAAGGAACCAAAAAAAAGCATACGTCAACATTCTTATGGTGGTCATGTAGAGGTTTTGTTCTTTCTTCTACTTTACAAAGTTTTAGTAAAATTTCAGAAAAGATTTGTTACTTTTATGATACAAAATTGATTTCAGCCTAAGTAACAAAATAATCCAAAAATAAAAAGCTGCAATATATATCTTTGCCAAGCTAAAAGTACAATTTAGTGATGCTAATATAATCCAATATGTAGTTAATAAACAAATCAGTAGACTAAGAATTTAAATGCCCATTTAGATATGATACATAAACTAGCTTAGCTTTGGCTGAAAATCAGCTGATTTCAGTCGATGAAATTTAGGTATGATGTATACATAAACCACAGAGTCCCTGGATAGAAAAAATGGCTAAGCGCTGGGCTGCTAACTGAAAGGTTGGCAGTTCCAAACCACCCAGAGGCACCTCAGAAGAAAGGCCTGCTGATCTGCTTCCTAAAGGTCATGGCCATGAAAACCCTGGGGAGCAGTTCTACTCTGCAACACATGGGGTCATCGTGAGTTGGAATTGACTTGATAGCAACTTTTTTTTTTTTTAAATGCATAAAGCATAGTTGACCAGCTATAAATTGAGCCACACAGTGTTTTATAAACTCTTACCTAAAGGGTGGGTGACATCTTTAAGTGTTTATTTCATTCTCTCTTTTCTCCCCACCCTTCCGCCTTCTCTTCCTCATCCATCTCCACTCCACTTCATTCAGAATTGCAAGCGTTTGTTACCAAATGCCCCAACTGTAGCATTCCCATCAGGACCCACTTGACTGCACTTAGCCAGTTGCTTACAAATGTGCAGCCTTTGTTTTAGCTTTGCTCATGCACAGTACTCATGATAGAAAGAGACAGGAACCAAGATGTTTGCTTTTTCTAGGAAGAGAAAATAAAACAAGAAGACAATCCAAAGGAAGCCATGGTGAGATCACCAGTAGATAAACATTTCACCAGAGAAATGATAACCACTATTATGAGAAGCAAATGCAGCTTTTTTTTTTTTTTTCTTCTTTTTTGGCCATAGAACTTTTAAACAGTCTCTGAAAACATCCCGTTATCCCTCAGCTAGCAGACACACATCTTCCAATATTTGACAAATACCATCTTGAATCTTTCTTAGTGCAGGTGGTGCTAACTATGTCATGCTGTTACTCTCTTCTTAGTTAAAGTTGCATTTCTTTTCAAATTCCTTCAGCACAGCAGAAGAAAACCTTAGCAGATGGATTAGGGTAAAGGAAATGGTACGTAATGAATCACATTTGAAACCCCAGCATGCAGATCAATATATAAACATACACAGTCCTCCTCCTTGTCTGTGTGCAGTGAATTTGAGTGTTTCGGAGACACAAGAGGCCAGAATCTTGCTATGTGCTGAGAAAGTGTCTCGCTGCAGCTGTGCCTCCCTCTCCTTCAGGCTGACTGCTTTATCTCACCCGTCATTGTGCCAGGAATGCACTAGACCCTCCTAGCCCAAGCCCTCTGAGCACTTGCAGACATCAAGGCCAGAATTCTCATCTTCTGAGACTCTCCAGAAAACTTTCCAATGAAGGAGGCATTATTTCCCCTTTTTCATATGTATGAAAGTTGGTGAGTTAAGGTGACTTGGCTAAAGTCATAGACCACGCCAGCAGTCTAAAGTCAAATTCCAGAATGGAAATTGCTGATTCGGCCAAATTTAATCACGGCAAAGCACACCGTTAATTTTCTTTTCTAGATTTACTGTGTGTAATCACTGCTTATTTTTTTCTTCCAGTTCAACCCCAAGATAAGTGAGCTAGACACTTTTCTTAATAAAATAGAGTAAAAGATCAAATTTTTAGTCACCTCACCAGCTACCTGGCTGGAATTTTGTCATATTGGATTTAAACACTAGGTGAGATTGTCGTTACCAAACCTATGTGAGGTCTAACTTCGCATTTTAGTGTTAATAGAACTAACTTTTACGTAGGAGCAGCTGGTTAATGGTTCAATTTGTAGAATCCCACAGCTTTTGAAGTCAGCCAGTGAACTGGTATTTTCAAGCACCTACTGTTTGCAATATACTTCATTCTTAGTCCAACTGAGGAGGAAAACATATACACGTATAGGGAAAAAACAAGTGCTGTAGTGTGTTTTTAATAAGAAAGAATAAAAAAGCAAATCACAATGATTGACAATGGATTGGTGAGCTATTTTCAGTTCTTTCATTTTTAAGTTCAATAGTTAAATGAATTGTCTTTCTTTGATATCACTTTTGTGTAAAAGTTTTGTAGCAACAAAGAGTTTTGCTGTCATCTTTCAGCATTTTGTAACAAGGCTTCTTAGAATGTTGGAATATGATTTCTATCGAACTACAATACACCAAATGATTTCCATGAAACGTTATCTCCTGGCCTCTGTGAGTCAGGAGTGAGGTAGAATCTTGTCAGTTTCTTGCCATTAGGAGTTATCAAACAGGCAACGATGTTGATGATTATACACATGAGGAAAGTATTCACTGCGACTAATAGTTTAGAAGAAACAATCTTCATGCCGTAGTAGATAAAGTTGTGAGAAGCTATGACTTCCAGGGTCAGTGGTACAGCTGAAGGTAATTCTTGCTGCGTATGGTACACATAATGAACAGAAAGACTGAAATGTGTCAGGAAATCAAGTTTTTGGATCACTATTTAAAGAGTTTTGGGGGTAAGGGTGGAGATGGAGATAAAAGATCCCATTAGAGAAGCTTCTGAAGAAATGTGAATATCAGACAAAGCAGATAAAATGTTTAAACACAAACCAAGATCTCCTTAGTACTTCTTTTGGGAATATATGCACAAATACTGCTAAGGAAATCATAAACAGAAGTGGGTATGCCCAACATTAATTTTGTCAGACTTGTAGTATCTCTCTCTTTCTCTCAGCTACTTCTCCACTCACTTCTCTTACCCTACATCACTTTTCTCAGCAATCTGTAGCATTTATTTGAAAAATTTCCGAGTGCCCCATCCAAAACCAAACCAGTTGCCATCAAGTCGATTCCAACTCATGGCGATCCCATGTGTGTCAGAGTAGAACTGTACTCCATAGGGTTTTCAATGGCTGATTTTTTGGAGGCACATTGCCAGGCCTTTCTTCTGAGGTGCCTTTGTCTGGGTAGCTTCTAACCACCAACCTTTCAATTAGTAGCTGAGTGTTTAACCATTTGTACTAACCAGGGACTCCAAGTTTCCCACAGGGAGATTATTTTCTCCACGGAAAGCAAATCAAAATGGCATAGAAGACAGACTGAGGTGTTCCAATTTCTGATTCTTTCAGATTCCATTAAGCACTGGGAACTTGAAGGGGTACTTCTTTGCATGTCTATGTAACTGCTTCTTTTTCACAGTTCTAATTCTGTAGCCCTCATGTTGCTTACATATTGAAACCAAATGAGAGCATTTTGGATGATGCCAGAAAACAACATTGGTGGTAGCAGTGGTGAGTCTTAAAGAATGGCTGGAGAAGAGCAGTGAGAGTTTGACAAGTTGTAAATTCTAGTAATTTGGATGTATTCTGTGAAAAGAAATAAAATTTGTTATTTCCGGGAAATACTTTCCAGTGTGTTCTGGGGTGGATAGGATGATACAGAAAATAGCAATGAGAATGTGAAAGACAAATGAGAGGATTGCTATAGCTGAGGCTGGTCATTGCTGTGGTTAAGTCTGTTTAGACTGAGCCATTGAATCTCCAGTTCTGGGGAGTGATGTATGGGTAAATGTTTAATAACCAGCAGTCAAAAAAAAAAAAGCACACATATATGTCCCTAAGTTGTACCTTACTCAAAGAACACGATGAATACACCAGCTAAACCCTACTTAATGCCACTAGTAGTTCTTATGAGGGCCTCCTGTGGTACGGTGCCAAGTCCCGAGTAGTGCAAATGGTTAAAGCTCTTGGCTGTTAATTGAAAGGTTGGAAGTACGAGTCCACCCACAGGTGCCACAGAAGAAAGTCCTGATAATCTGTTTCTGAAAAATCTGCCGTTGAGAACTGTATGGAGCACAGTTCTACTCTCACAGAAGTGGGGTTGCCGTGAGTCATAATCGACTAAGTGGCAACTGGTTACTTGATGGTACGGTGGTGGGTAAAAAGGCCACACTGGAAAGGAGGCATAGAAAACAAGAGCTAAGAGAATGGATTTTGAAGTCAAAAAACCCTGCAGTGGCATCCTGGGGCCAAATCATTTACTGAGTTTTTCTGAGATTTAGGTAAAATAAAACAGTACTTGCCTTATACACAAGGAAGAGTCAAAACAACCAATCAAGCCCTGGTTTGCAGCATTTGTGATTTTCATGATGGAAATACTTTCATCATGACTGATTTCAAGCTGCTAAGGTGACGTCATTGAATGCTGAGATGGGAAGAGATGGGAAGTAGCACTCCATTACATTATACAGTATTTCACCATACAGACACAATAGGCACGAATAACCTTAAAAGTGTAGGTAATAGTAAAATATTTAGAATGTGATGAATTTTGAGTATCGCTTTTGTTCTTAATATAATTTATTTAATTAAAAGTTATTATAATTCACCCCGTCTGGAGCAAGGGAGAATGAAGAAAACCAAAGACATGAGGGAAAGATTAGTCCAAAGGACTAATGGACAACAACTACCACGGCCTCCACTGTACTGAGTCCAGAAGAACTAGATGGTGCCTGGCTACCACCACTGACTGCTCTGACAGGGATCACAATAGAAGGTCCTGGACAGAGCTGGAGAAAAACGTAGAACAAAATTCTAACTCACAAAAAAAGACCAGACTTACTGGTTTGACAGAGACTGGAGAAAGCCCAAGAGTATAGCCCCCAGACACCCTTTTAGCTCAGTACTGAAGTCGTGTCTGATCTTCACCCTTCAGCCAAAGATTAGACTGGCCCATAAAACAAACAATAATACATGTAGCTCAACTATGTATACGAGACTAAATGAGCACACCAGCCCAGGGGCAAGGATGAGAAGGCAGGAAGGGACAGGAAAGCTGTTAATGGGAAACCCAAGGTCAAGAAGGGGATGTTGTGAGGTTGGCAACCAAAGTCAGAAAACAATATGTGTATTAATTGTTTAATGAGAAACTAATTTGCTCCATAAACCTTCATCTAAAGCACAATAAAAAAAAAAGTTGGAAAAAAAATTATCAACATCTAAAGTACAGTAAAAAAAGTTACTGTAATTCAGGGCTTCAAAACGGTTCTTTCCTGTTCCATCCTCTGCTGAGAATTTTCATTTCCACCCCAGATGTACAGAGATGCATAGGAATATACATAAGAACCACCTAGGGGTCTTGAGAAAATGTAGATGTATACATAAGAATCACCTGGGATCTCGTTAAAATGTAGATTCTGATTCAACATATCTGGGGTGAAAATGCAAATTCTCAGTGTGGGGTCGAACTGGAATGAACTGGTTCGAAGCACTGCTATAATTTAATTTTTAATAATGGCTGAGTTTAACAACCAACCAAAAGCCAAACCCACCACCATTAAGTCGATTCTGACTCATGGTGACCCTATAAGACAGGGTAGAACTGCCCCATAGGGTTTCCAAGGCTGTAAATCTTTATGAAGGCAGATAGCCACATCTTCCTCCCACAGAGTGGCTAGTGGGTTTCAACCTTTCAGTTAGCAGCCGAGTGCTTAACCACTGCGTCGCTAGGGCTCCTTGTTTAACAACCAGCTAATAACATCCCCGAAAAATTAACAATTAGCTCCAGCACTCCACACGTTCTGGGCAACCATGAATCTGCTTTTTTGCCTAGGGAAATAGTGTCAATGGGAACATCCCTGCTGCCTACTCAGAAACTCAGCTTCTGAGGCCTCGTTCACATGTGTTAATACTTATACAATTAGCTTCTTCATTTTAAAAACAACAATCCCAGTAATTTCCTCAGGCTGTACTTAAAATCCAGGGTCTGCCAAACCCTACCCAGATGCCAGCAGCTAATAGTTTATGATGGGATTAGGAGTGAAGGTGAAGAAACGTTACATGTTAATTATAATTGTGAAGACCACACACACTATGAAAAGAAATGTTTTGTAAAAATGAAGGGATTCCCAGTTAGCCCAGCTTGGTGATAAGTAAAATTAAGGGACATTGCCTCTGCTCCCAGCATCTCCAACATTTTTTTCTTTTTTCTTTTTTTTTCAGTTGCCATGGAGTCCACTCTGATTCATGGTGACCCCATGTGTGTCAGAGTCAAACTGTGCTCCATATGGTTTTCAATGACTGATTTTTTTTTCAGAAGTAGATTGCCAAGACTTTCTTCTGAGGTGCCTCTGGGTGGACTCAAACGTCCAAACTTTCGGTTAGCAGCTGAGGGCATTAACCATTTGTACCACACAGGGACTCCTGAAGCTCCTCCTAGGGGCTTCCTATTTGCTGTTTTCTAATCGAAAGCCCATCAATAAAATGTCTTAACAAAAACCCTAACAACGGTGGAGTTTTTGGGAACCAGCCGTTGACAAAGGCATTACAGTACCGTGTCATGCAGGCTGTTACAGCAATCTAGCCCTGGTGACAATGTGTATATTCATTCTGTGTAAATGATTAAGTTCAAAAGACCATACAATGAATCATGGTAGCAAGGCCAGACCTGCTTTGATTAACTATACTGGTATAATGAAACCCAAAAGCGCAATCACTGAAACATTTAGCTCCAAAGGTAAATCTTCTTGAACTCTGAAAAAAAAAAGCATGTTAGGCAATGAGAGGCGGTGTATAAGACAGTCATATTTCATATAATGAAAGTGGAAGCAGTTGTAAAGAAAAGAGAACGTTAAAAAGTTGTTATGCTGTGTTTGGCAAGAATGAGTCATTTTAAAAGTGTCAATCATGATAATCCAACATATTTTTAATCTAAAGGTCAATAGAAGCAGTTTCTAAGGTGGTACAATAGTATGCCAAATATGAAAGCAAGTGGTTATAAGATGATTTCAAGTGTTAATATTGTACCATAATGTGTCTTGGAGAATTAATCTCAGCTCTAAAATGAAGAGCATGGATTGATCAAGGTGGAAGAATTTTTTATTAAAAATGTACTAAGACAGCTGGTGACACTGTCATTCCATCCAAACTGCTCTGTGGAGTTGATATAGTTCAGATGTGACTCAGGGAAGGCTATGCTGTGTCTTGTGTGGCGTAGTTACTGTTCACTTGGGCTCAGGTCTTCATTTTTTGGTGCCAGTATCTAAGAATGAAAACCCTTTCTTTACATTAACCTACAAGTCACTTTCTAAAAAGCAAGAAAGACACGCGCCTATGAGACATACAGTCAGTGTTCTGTGATGGAATGGGCAGCCCTTTGCGAACACAGAACCACTGGAATCCCTGCATAGTTTCCGTTTTGTCCCTGAACAGCTTTCACGTGCACCTCAGATATGCTTGGGTCATGTTGTACACTTCAGTATCAAAGGTATTCCATGAGAGAAAGGTAAAATTATGTTCTGCCTGTAACGTTTGTGGGAACACGTGGTCTTCCTTATAGAGGAAGTAACTGCTACCTTTGCAGTATTGGGCTTGCATCTCATGAGTTTCCTATGTTCAGGTTAAACATATGAAAAGTTTTATAAGGCTATAGAAATGGTGTCAGAGAAAACAATCTGTAAAAGGTCTGAGCCATATAAAAACCACTGGATACATTCAGTTTCACGATAAAGCTCTTCCCAAAGTTATTAGATTATATAATTCAATCTATGTTATCACGGGGGAGCTGGGGACCAACAATCACTGTAGATTATAGTAATAATTCTACATGCACACACGCAGGTTACACAGAAGCTCTCCCAGAACTAGCATTAGGATATTACCTTCTGTTAATCCTCATAAATATAACTAATAATTTGTTTTTGTTACCACATTAATTAAAATCCCTTTAAAAAATATATTATGCTTTAGGTGAAAGTTTACAGCATAAAATATTTTCTCATTCAAAAACTTATATACAAATTGTTTTGTGACATTGGTTGCAATCCCTGCAATGTGTCAGCCCTCTCTCCCTTTCCCTTTACACCCCGGGTTCCCCATGTCCATTCAGCCAGTTTTCCTGTCCCCTCCTGCCTTCTTGTCTTACCTTCGGGCAGGAGTTGCCAATTTGGTCTCATATATTTGATTGAACTAAGAAGCATGTTCCTTACGTGTGTTATTATTTGCTTTATTGGCCTGTCTAATCTTTGGCTGAAAGGTGGGCTTTGGGAGTGGCTTTTGTTTTGAGTTTGCAGGGTGTCTGGGGGCAGTGTGTGTGGGGGGCATAGTCTTGGGTGTTCCTCCGGTCACTGTCAGACCAGTAAGTTTCATCTTTTTTTGTGAATTCGAATGTTGCTCTACATTTTTCTCCCACTCTGTCCTGGACCCTCTATGGTGATCCCTATCAGAGCCGTGGGTGGTGGTAGCCAGGCACTGTCTAGTTCTTCTGGGCTGAGGCTGGTGGAGGCTGTGGTTCATGTGGTCCATTAGTCCTTTAGACTAATATTTTCCTTGTGTCTTTGGTTTTCTTCATTCTTCTTTGCTGCAGATGGGATGGGACAAATAGTGATATCTTAAATGGTCGCTCGCAAGCTTTTAAGACCCCAGACTCTACTCACCAAAGTAGGATGTAGAACATTTTCTTTATAAACTATGCTATGCTAATTTACCTAGATATCCACTGAGACCATGGTCCCCAGACCTCAACCCCAGTAACTCAGTCCCTCAAGGTGTTTGGATGTGTCTAGGAAGCTTTTATGACTTTGCCTTGGTCAAGTTGTGCTGACTTCCCCCATATTGTATTGTCTTTCTCTTCACCAAATTTGACATTTGTCTACTATCTAGTTAATGATTTCCCCTCCCCACCCCACCCCTCCCTCATAACCATCAAAGATTGTTTTTTTCTGTGTGTAAACCTTTCTTTTTATAATAGTGGTCTCATACAATAGCTGTCCTTAATTAAAACCACTTTTAAATTTAAAATGCCTAGCACGAATTAGGAGTCCTGGTGGCACAGTGGTTATGTTCTTGGCTGCTAACTAAAAGGTCAGTGGTTAGAACCCACCAGCTGCTCTGTGGGAGAAAGATGTGACAGTCTGCTTCAGTAAAGATTTACAGCCTTGGAAACTCTATGGGGCAGTTCTACTCTGTCCTGTAGGGTCGCTATAAGTTGGAATGGACTTGATGGCAACAGGTTTTTTATTTTTTATCATAAATTATTTATATACATATATACACACACACAGAAATTATACACACGGATTATATATATGCAGATTACATATATATGTGTGTATATATACATATATACACATAAATAAAAAATATATGTATTTATATATATGGAGCCCTGATGGTGCATGTGAGAGCTGATGAGAGCTACAGCTACAAAACAAAAGTTCAGCAGTTTGAATCCACCAGCCGCTACTTGGAAACCACAAGGGGCAGTTCTACTCTGTCCTATAGGATTGCTATGGGTTGGAATCATCTCGACTGGCAACAGATTTTTTTTTTGGTTTATTTATATATATATGTGTATATATTGTTGTGTGTGCTGTTGAGTCAACTCTGACTCGTGGTGACCCTATAAGACAGAGTAGAACTGACCCATAGGGTTTACTAGGCTGTAATCTTTACAGGAGCAGATCGCTGGATCTTTTCTTCCATGGAGACACTGGTGGGTTCCAACCGCTGACCTTTAGGTTAGCAGCCAAGCGCTTAACCAGTGTGCCACCAGGGATCCTTCATGTATTCATATATGTATATGTATACACATATACATGTGCATTTACATACGTGTCTATATATTACACACATGTATTGCAAGTGGGTCACTAGGGGTGATAGTGAGTGGTAATATGTATATATATTTACATATATACACGACATAGTCACTTTTCCAGGTAACCTTTCAAAAGCGTATTCTATATAATTTGTCAGTTAGCAAACATTTATGGAGCTTGAATTGTGTTTTTAGAATGCTTCTGGTGATCTGGTCAGAGAAAACAAAAGCAACCAAAGATGAAGGAGCCACTCCATCACATTCCGTTCTCTTCCTAAGACGTTTGTCTGTGGGAGAAAAACATTCCACAGAGGTTATTATAAACACTCTAGGAGATGGACATTTGAATCCTCTGATGCTTCTTTTTACTCCTCTTTCCCTTTCATTTCTTTCCTCAATAAACTCCTAAAACATGTCATTTATCTTCAAAGTGTGAGCCTCACAACCATTTTTCCAAGTAGCTAAAAGTGTCTGTGGCAGAATTTACCCAGCAGCAACTTACATTGTACAGTGGAGGCGCGGACACACAGTATTCTGTTGTTTTTTATTTGAGAAATGTTTTCTTAACACAAAACTAATACATGCTAATACTAGAAAAATTGAAAAAAATCAGAGAAACAAGGAGAAAAGAAAAAATGATATATAATCTCATCTCCAAGAGAAAACTACTGTTAAAATCTTGGTGGATATTTTTGTGGCATTTTAAATACACACACACACACACACACAAACACATATATATATATACACACACATTAAAATTTAAATTTGGGATCATATTGTGCAGGATGTCCATAAAGTCTGAAAACATAGGGAAAAAATATTATGTATGTTAATATCATTACTGATACTATTAGATTTCCTGGCATGAAATTAAAATATAATTATTTGACTTTTCTTATAGGTTGGAGATGTCCTTGATAGCATTATATGTATTAATCTGGGAATCAGACTTTACAGACACCCTGTATATGAACACAAGAGACTTCTTGACAGTTTTTCTGCACTGTAGCAAGTTCCAATCCTGGCATAACCATTAGAAGCCCTCAAACAGCTGGGAGTTGTAGATGTAGGAATATTCATACCTGCTTTTGCCAGGAAAGAAACATTTCACTATCCTAGATTGTTTTTCGAAAAGGCTAATTCATGAGCACTCTGCAAATTTATGCATTTCAGGCTGACTGACCACAATCTAGAAATACAGTTGGCAAAAATCCAAAGGCTGGAGACTTTTAAAAGTAGCCTATTTCCTTAAATCCCTTACCGTTCCCAAACACCACTTATTTGTGTTGAAAAATTAGAAGAAGGGGGTAAGAATATAAGGAAGAAAATTGTCTGCCTTTGCTGTAATTGTCTGCTACACAGTCAAAACGTGGAAGGAGATCGAAGCAAAAGGCGAGATGCTGTGAAACCAATCCCCAGACGGGCTCAGCTTATACTGACTTTCACAAAACATGTCTGCCCTGTCATGCCAATGAAGATATTAAAATTGAAAATGACATTTATTCCAGCTCTTATAAAACACCTGCAGGACAAGGCCAGCCTCCATCACCTTCTGGAAAAAGTCTTCACGTTCCTTTCATGGAGCTAAATCTCCATTTATTGATCACAGGGATTGCAAACGCAAAGCCTAAGTGTTTTAGAACCACATCTGTCTGAAGGTTCTCTTTTCCAGAAGCTCTTTTAAAAAATGCTGTTCTTGCTCTCTTAGTGGTCGCAGTTGCAGTTGTGACCTTTTGGACAATGTTTTCAATCTGACCTAGTACATTAGGTTTATAAATTGCACATTGGGACAGAGCTTTAGCGTGCAATCAAGTCACATGTTGGTGCTTTACTAATTGTGTGAGGTGCAAATTTTATATGGCATTCCCATCACTGCAGAAGTGACAGAAATATTTTCAGATTAATACGGGCCTGTTCCCACCTATTGTTCTGGAGCCCAAAACCTAAAACTATGATAGTAAGAATATCTTGCAAAGGGTTGTTTATAGGTTGATTATTTGAGATGCCAACAAAGGTGCAAACTTGGCCCCGCCTTCTCTGCAATGCTGAAAGAAGAATTTTTAAAAGTGCTTTGAAATCCAACATATTAAGAACCCTCTGCTTTAACTGCATGGTTTTGAAATAGGTATAATATGTTTGAACTGTTTCTCAATTTATATTCCTTCATGGGTGAGTCATTTTCCGTCCCCCTGTGTCTCATGCACAGCTATATCTTCAGAAAGCAGGAAGGATGGGTGTCACTCTGCAAAGAAAAGAATATGATCATGAAAGGGAAGCCTGTTTCTCCCAGGCTGGTGATTTGGGCAGGAGAGAGAGGAGACTGAGGCAGGGGAGGGATGGCCTGAGAACTGTTCCTTTCCTTCCTGTCTTCAGGGCTTCAAAGGTCCTGGGACAGTGCTGATCTTGCCTAGTTGGACTGAGAGGTCTGGTTTACACTTCGAGAGGGCTGAGTGGAAAGTCAGAGGGCTTGTTTGGGGGCCACTGTCATGGAGCAGGAGTACCTGGGTAGTGCAAATAGTTAAGCACTGGACTACTAACTGGAAGGTTGGTGGTTTGAACCTATCCAGTTGCTCCTTGGAAGAAAGTTCTGGTGATCTGCTTCTGGAAGGTCACAGCCTTGAACACCCTATAGAGCAGTCCTACTCTGACACACATGGGGTTGCCATGAGTCAAAATCAACTTGGCAGCAACTGGTTTGTTTTGGTTTTGGTGATGGAGGAAGGAGTTCCTATAGGTGCAAACAGTTAACAAGCTTGGCTGCTAACCAGAAAGCTGGAGGTTTGAATCTACCCAGAGGCATCTCGGAAGAAAAGCCTGGTGATCTCCTTCTGAAAAATCAGCCACTGAAAACCCTGTGGAGCAAAGTTCTACTCTGACTTGATGGTAACTCGTGATGGAGCAAAGGGATCCTGTATCAGAGGCTAGAAGGGAACAGGACCCTCATGGGGTAAACTAAGGGGATATCAGAACACCCAGGAGGTTGACTAGTCCTCAACAGAGCCAAAAATGAATGGGCCATAAATTCAATAACTGCTCATATCACTAGCAGAATCCCCAGGCATGGGAATGGGCCAGGCATAACAAAGGCAATGCCATCTAGCGTATATTCATGGCAGCATTTTCCTTCAATGCTACAAGGCCATAGAACTCAGTGCTTCTTAAATTTCAATGTGCTTATGAGTTATTTGAGGATCTTGTTAAATCACAGATTTTGATGACTTCAATAGGTCTGGGTGGGGCCTGAGACTGCATTTCTTACAAGCTCCCCAGTTGAGTTGGTATGGATGCTGCCGGTCTGTGAAAAATACTTTAAGCAAAAAGGATACAAGCTTCTGCCCCATATTTAGATACCACCTTAGAGAGAATCAGGGAAGGAAGAATATTTTAAAAGATTGATCAATTCTCACAAACAGCCTGAGTTAAACCAAAGGAGGCTGCTGAAATATTGAACTGGACTATGTTTTAAACTGGATTCCAACAAAACAAACCCACTGCCACCGAGTCAGTTCCAACTCATGGCAACCCCATGAGTGTTAGAGTGTAACTGCGCTCCATAGGGTTTTCAATGGCTGATTTTTCAGAGGTAGATTTGCCAGGCCTTCCGTTCTTTCTTTTTATTTTTTGCTTGCTTTTTTTTTTTAATTGAAGGTTTACAGAACAAGCAGTTTCTCATTAAACAGAGCACATATTATTTTATGACATTGGTTAACAACCTCACGACATGTCAACACTCTCCGTTTTCGACCTTGGGTTCCCTATTACCGGCTTTCCTGTCCCCTCCTGCCTTCTCATCCTTGTCCCTGGGCTGTTGTGCCCCATTAGTCTCGTTTTGTCTTATGGGGCTGTCTAATCTTTGGCTGAAGGGTGAACCTTGGGAGTGACTTCATTACTGAGTTAAAAGGTGTCTGGGGGCCATACTTTTGGGGTTTCTCCAGTCTCTGTCAGGCCGGTAAGTCTGGTCTTTCTTTGTGAGTTGGAATTTTGTTCTACATTTTTCTCCAGCTCTGTCTGGGACCCTCTGTTGTGATCCCTGTCAGAACAGTCAGTGGTGGTAGCCAGGCACCATCTAGCTGTACTGGACTCGGTCTGGTGGAGGCCATGGTAGTTGTGATCCATTAGTCTTTTGGACTAATTTTTCCCTTGTATCTTGTTTTCTTCATTCTCCCTTGCTCCCGAAGGGGTGAGACCAGTGGAGTATCTTAGATGGCTGCTCACAGGCTTTTAAGACCCCAGACACTACTCACCAAGGTAGAATGTAGAACATTTTCTTTATAAACTATGTTATGCCAATTGAGCTAGATGCTCCCCAAGACCATGGTCCCCACAGCCCTCCACCCAGCAATTTGGTCCCTCAGGGAATTTGGAAGTGTCTATGGAGTTTCCATGACCTTTCCTTGTACAAGTTGTGCTGGTTTCCCCAGTATTGTGTACTGTCTTACCCTTCACCAAAGTTACCACTTATCTATTGTCTATTTAGTATTCCCCCCCCATCCCTCATAACCATCAAAGATTGTTTCTTTTTGTGTGTAAACCTTTTCATGAGTTTTTACAGTGGTGGTCTCATACAATATTTATCCTTTTGTGATTGACTTATTTCACTCAGTGTAATGTCCTCCAGTTTCATCCATGTTATGAGATGCTTCACAGAGTCATCATTGTTCTTCATCGTTGTGTAATACTCCACTGTGTGTATGTACCATGGTTTGTTCATCCATTTGTCTGTTGTTTCCATCTTTTTGCTATTGTGAACAATGCTGCAATGAACATGGGTGTGCATATGTCTATTTGTGTGACAGCTCTTATTTCTCTAGGATATATTCCTAGGAGTGGGATTGCTGGATTGTTTGGTATTTCTATTTCTATCTTACTAAGGAAGTGCCGTATCATTTTCCAAAATGGTTGTATCATTTTGCATTCCCACCAGCAATGCATAAGAGTTCCGATCTCCCCGAATCCTCTCCAACATTTGTTATTTTCAGTGTTTTTGATTAGTGCCAGTAATGCTGGGGTGAGATGGTATCTCATTGTGGTTTTGATTCGCCAGGCCTTTCTTTTGCAGCACTAGTGGATGGATTTGAACTGCCAGCATTGGTTAGTAGCTAAACGCAAACGTTTGTGCTTTCCGGGGACCTTTAAACTGGATTAGGCTACAGTTAATTTTTCCTCCCCTCACTACCCATGAAGATCATAGCAGTTTTAAGGAATAAAGGATCTACATTTTCTCTGCACATCTGTGTTTAGTGTGAAAACCCTCACATCTTCAGTACTTTGTTACAGTGAAGTACGGGAGAATTTTTCAACAGGCCCCACAAAGTTTGTCTGCCTTTGTTTTTCTTATTCCTGGTGCCTAAAATGTCATCCCCTTCTTCTCCCGTCTATTGTTCAGCTACTTTTTCCTCTCATTCATTGATTTCCAGCTGTTATATTAGTTCCTTTCTGAGGCTTCCTCTCACCCACCCTCCTATCACTACTTCGAGTATGTACAATTTTCTTATTTGGCTTCTCTTAGTGTTTTAAATTCCATCTAGCACCCAGTTTATCCAAAAGTGTTGAATTTATTCATTTAGAGATACTCTGCTCACACTATAGAGTGATTCCCCTGACAGCAGTAACAATGACCTGAGAGTCATCTTACAATCATCAGAAGACCAGGCATAAAGGAAGTTCTCAATGGGCACTTGAGTGAATGAATGATGAATGGATGGTAGAGAAGTTATCCATAATTTGATTCTGCTATTTTTCATTTTGTTGGTGCAGATGTCTTTCCTCCTCTACCATAGCTTGATGACTAAGAAGACATAGCTAATAAATAGTTTTCAAACCAAAGAATATGTGAAAAATCTGACAGTACAGACTATGCTATTCTTCTGACTCTGAACACACGCCCCTTGTTCAAAGGACTGGAGACAGAGTTTTACAGAACTAATAAAAAATCTCTGATGTGCTCTATTAATCCCCAAGCTTTATTTTAGCTACTTAATTCCTTCATCAGTTTTTGTTTTTAGTATTCTTAGCTGCCAGAAACTCAAGCCAGATTCAGAAGAGGATGTGGAATGAGGGATATCATTGCTGATGTCAGCTGGATCTTGGCTGAAAGCAGACAATACCAGAAGAATGTTTACCTGTGTTTTATTGACTATTCAAAGGCATTCATCTGTGTGGATCATAACAAATTATTGAAAATATTGAGAAGAATGGGAATTCCAGAACACTTTATTGTGCTCATGCAGAACCTATACATAGACAAAGAGGCAGTAGTTTGAATAGAACAAGGGGATACTGTGTGATGTAAAATCAGGAAAGGTGTGTGTCAGAGTTGTATCCTTTCACCATAATTATTCAATCTGTATTTGAGCAAATAATCCAAGAAGATGGACTATATGAAGAAGAATGTGGCATCAGAAGTGGAGGAAGACTCATTAACAACCTGTGATATGCAGATGACACAACCTTGCTTGCTGAAAGCAAAGAGGACTTGGAGCACTTACTGATAGAGATAAAAACTACAGCCTTCAGTATGGATTACACCTCAATTTAAAGAAAACAAAAATCCTCACAACTGGACCAATAAGCAACATCATGATAAACGGAGGAAAGATTGAAGTTGTCAAGGATTTCATTTTACTTGGATCCACAATCAACGCCCATGGGAGCAGCAGTCAAGAAACCAAACAATGTATTGCATTGGGCAAATCTGCTGCAAAAGACCCCTTTAAAGTGTTAAAAAGCAAAGATGTCACTTTGAGGACTAAGGTATGCCTGACCCAAGACATGCTATTTTCAATCGCCTCATCTGCATGAGAATGCTGAACAATGAATGAGGAAGACAGAAGAAGAATTGATGCCTTTGAGTTGTGTTGGCAAAGAATATTGAATATACCATGGACTGTCAGAAGAATGAGCAAATCTGTCTTGGAAGAAGTACAAACAGAATGCCCCTTAGAAGTGAGGATGACTAGACGTCATCTCACTTACTTTGGACATGTTATCAGGAGGGACCAGTCCCTGGAAAACGACATCATGCTTGGTAGATGAGAGTCAGTGAAAAAGGATGGATTGACATAGGGGTTGCAGCAATGGGCTCAAGCATAGCAACGATTGTGAGGATGGCACATGACGGGGCAGTGTTTCGTTCTGTTGTACGTAGGGTCTCTGTAAGTTGGCACCAAGTAGATGGCACTAACAACAACACTCTTAGCTGTTGATCAGATCAATGAAAACAGAAGAAGGAGGAGAAAAGGGATAAACAGACTAGGGAGAAGGACCTGGCGGTCTACTTCTGACAAAAAATTGGCCAGTGAACACGTTATGAATAGCAGCTGAACATTGTCTGGTATGGTGCTGGAAGATGAGCCCCTCAGGTTGGAAGGCATTCAGAATACGACTGGGGAAGAGCTGCCTCCTCAAAGTAGAGTTGACTTTAATGACATAGAGTCAAGCTTTTGGGACCTTCATTTGCTGAGCTGACATGACTCAAAATGAGAAGAAACAGCTGTAAACATCCACTAATAACTGGAACAGGGAGTGTATGAAGTATGAATCTAGGAAAATTGGGAGTCATCAAAAATGAAATGGACCACAAAGATTGGTTATCCTAGGCATTAGTAAACTGAAACGGACTGGTATTGGCCATTTTGAATTGGACAATCATATGGTCTACTATGCTGGGAACGACAAATTGAAAAGGAATGGCATTGCGTTCATCATTAAAAGGAACATTTCAAGATCTATCCTGTAGTACAATTCTGTCGGTGATAGGATAATATCCATATGCCTACAAGGAAGACTAGTTGATACGACTATTATTAAAATTTATGTGCCAACCACCAATGCCAAAGCTGAAGAAATTGAAGATTTTTACCAATTTCTGCAGTCTGAAATTGATCAAATGTTCAATTAGGATGCATTGATAGTAACTGGCGATTGGAATGTGAAAGTTGGAAACAAAGCAGAAGGATAGGTGGTTGGAAAATGTGGCCTTGGTGTTGAAACAATGCCAGAGATCGTATGATAGAATCTTCAAGACCAACGACTTCTTCATTGTAAATACCTTTTTTCAACAACATAGATGGTGACTATACAAGTGTACCTCACTAGATGGAATACACAGGAATCAAATCGACTACATCTGTAGAAAGAGACAATGGAAAAGCTCAATATCATCAGTTAGAACAAGGCTAGGGGCTGACTGCAGAACAGGCCATCAATTGCTCATATGCAAGTTCAATTTGAAATTGAAGAAAATTAGAAGACCTCCACGAGAGCCAAAATACGACCTTGTATATATCCCATCTCAAGAATAGATTTGAAGCATTGAACACTAATGACTGAGGACCAGAAGAGTTGTGGGATAAAGACTAATTGAGTACAATTCAGGAAAATTATATACATTATCTTATTTAAGCCACAGGATGTAAATAAGTAAGTCCCATTATCCCCATGTCACAGAGAACTAAAAAGGATCAGAGAAGTTAAGGAGCTCAAAATCACATAGAATGAATGAAGGAATTGATAGCAGAACACAGGTCTCCTAATGCCCAATCCAAGTTTCTTTTCATTGGACAATGTTTTCTGGGACTAGAATCACCTTAGTAATTAACAGTCAGTTACACACCCTTTACATATAAAGTTTTCATATCGTCCTTGGATGGAGCTGGTATATACTTGAAGACACTGCTGCTCTAGGTTGCAAAGCCACTGAAGTACATCAAACAAAAATGCCTTGGTAGCACTCTTTGCTTTGGAGAACACATCTATACACCTTCCTTGTTGCTTCGGTGACAGTTTTTATCTCTAGCATGTTTCATATATTTGATTACTTACTTGAATTTGTTGCATAAGAAACAAAACAAAACAAAATAGTCTCTATTATTCCCAAGAACCATAAATTTGTGCTGGTGAAAGCCCGTGTAGCAAAGCAGATGGCCTCTGAGCAGACAATGAGATGAGCATTCATTTCCATTTCCCCAGAGAAGGAAGGGAGAACATGGACTGTATTTTATGTAGGGGGACTTTATGGGGAGAATGACCCTTTCTCCACCAGGAGATGGAGTGAGCCCTTGGACCTCATAGGATGTTCTAACCAGAAACCATGCTTTGAAGCTGACAGTATAAGCTGGAATACAAGGTACAACTGGTGCCAGATTTCCTTTTTATAGTTTCTTTAATTTTTGGACAGGAATACACATTTTCAGCAAGCAGGCTACACGCAGACTGGAAGAGTTGGCACCCTCCCAAGGGGGTGTGAGGTTTTCACTGTAGTGAGTCTAACAGAGACATCTGCTGGCTGAGTCCCATGCTTCCAGACCATTTTCTGCTGGCCCCCATGACTGACCAACCCCATCTCTCACAGGCTTGTGTGCAAGCATTGCTTCCAAATAAATGAGAATGATAATAATAATAATAATAACAACGATATTTGCTCATAGAAACTTAGTAATTGCTTACTTGGCTTGTGTGAAAAGATTGAAAAGTTTACAGAGGTCTGAGTGGATGGAAGGGGTAAAGAATCAGCCATTTGCACATTCACTTTCAAAAATGTCTTTTCCACATCTCACCAAGGGACAGTAAAGATATATCAGTTCTCCTATCAAAACAAATAAAATCAAGAACTCAAATGTGAGAGTAGAGCGTAATGAATAACTTTTTCTGCCTTCAAGGGTCAGCGGAGGAAAGGAAGGGAAGTATGTGTGCAAAATATGAATTCCAGCCAGATAAATCCTGCAACGAATCCTAAAGCACCAGTTTATGGGGAAAACTTAAGAGGCTGGAGGATCAATCGTGGAGGTAGAAACAGTTCCCACAAGCAAAACCTAGCAGACAATGTTGTCTTTTGGCATTTGTGTTCTCTGGCTCTTCCTCTGCTCCCTCTGGCGGGATCAGGCCAATATCTACAACATAGGATTGGACCCCTATTAATCAGAATGAACAAACCTCCCAATCTTTACTGGGAGGAATCATGAATTGGAGGACTAAATATAGGCAAACAAATCCAGTAACTAAACCCTCACAGCCAAGACATAAGCAAATATAAATCCCACTTGTGTTATTATAATGCCTACCAACCTAATTGAGAACACATTCATTTTAAGCTAAATAAATTATGGCTACAATTATATAACCTTGAGGTCACCTCCTTTAGGATATGGCCAACACTTGTATTAACTATTCCACGCTTTACTGTAAGCGGTGTCAGCCAATCAATGCCAGATAAATGCTGTTAAAATATGCATTTAATTAACTCAGCCCTTTATTTATTTGCTATTTTAGCCTAGGGACCAAGAAGAAAGTGAAGTTAAATTGTGTGCATTCCGAAACAAGACTTCAGAATGGAGAACTTTTCCTTCCCAAAGCACTCTCTTGCTAGTTATTCTGGCCAAGAGAGAACATTCCTCAGACTTGAACAGAATAGCGCATCCATCTGAAGAATGGGGCCCTGCCTGTGCCATTTATAACCTCACACTCAGGGAAGGAAGTCCTTCATGTTCCTTAGAGAGGAGGATTTACAAAACTCACTGATTTTGCCCTGATGGTTTGATTCTTCTTGAACTATGAACAATTATTATAATACCCTTAGAGTCACATGGATACAATGGCAACTATATCAGTAGCTATGGATTCATGCATTACTTTATTGCTTTCAAGCTAGAAAACCAAACACCCATTGCTTTCGAGTCAAATTGATTATGACTCACAGCGAGGCCATGTGTTACAGAGTAGAGCTGCTCCGTAGGGTTTTCTTGGCCGTGATCTTTATGAAGGCAGATTGGCAGGACTTTTCTTCCGAAGCACTGCTGGTTGGGCTCAAATCGCCAACCTTTCATTAGTAGTGGAGGGAAAACCATTTGCACCACCCAGGGACCTGTTTTCAAGATACAGAGTTGCTTTTGGCTGTATTCTAGAATATTCTGCTCTATCTCTCTTCCCAATGTTATACGGATAACCCTAGCAGTACCTACCTGGTAGGTAATATGCTTCTTTTGGTTTTGATGCTGCTGTTGCGGGCACATTACCGTTCATTGAATAATCACCTGCTTCCCCATATATCCAGCCGCGTTGCGTTTCGTGAGAACCATGTGACCTCGGGCTGTGAGCAGAAGTGATATGTGTTATTTGCAGGCTGAAGCACTTTAGAGCTGGTGCACAACCTTTTATCTCTCTCTTTTGTTCTATGGTGAGCCTAAAGGTTGAGCCCGTGGAGGTTTAAGATGAAAGCAGCACAGATTGCCGAATCATTGCACAGAAGACAGCAGTGTTGACGTGTATCCTGACTTGCATTGTCTTTCAGGTGAGCAAGAAAGAAACTTTTGCTTTTTTAAACCCTGAGATTTCAAGGTTTGTTTATCACAGCATAATCTAGCCTTGCTGACAAATACAATTGGCTTCTCTGGTAATAACAAATCCATAATCTATAGTACCAAGGAACCACCTAAACGGTAGTAATTTGGATCTAATTTACATGACTATTCATTCTTTTAAACAAGAAAGGAAAATGATGACATTCCACAGACTTCATACCTTCAGAAGAAACCACTTGTTTATGAATTTTTAATGAGAAACATTCATTATTACGAATTCTTTGATAAGACTTTGGTTTTTTTTTTTGGTAAATGATGACCATAATTAAGCTCCTCATAATGAACACGGCAATGTCTAAACAGTACAATTTATATAATGTTTCCCCTCTAGGAGGCTTAGTTTTCCTAATAAAAAGCAACAGTGAATATATGATTAAGTTTTTATAACATATAAGGGTGTGAAGTCATCATTACATTCATCTTTGAGTTCATTCATTCATGGTGTGGAAACATATCCTTCCTGCACTTTTCTGCAGAACAGAGTTTTACTCAGCTCAAGAATGAATTTTAAAAAAGAAACTTTTGATACATATAGAATTCTGGGTTACTGAGAACATAACCTTTTCCTCCTGTCTTAGAGGGGCAAACCCAGTGAAACATCTATATAAATATATATAGAAAGATTTACTTCAACGAAATGGCTCAAGCAATTGTTGGGCTGGCAAGACCCAAATGCATGACCAGCTATTTCGGTTTGCCCAGGAATAGGGGTTTTCTCAAGATGGCAGACTCTCAGTGCTAAAACCAGGACAGTCTAGAGCAAACCAGGGCAAGTTGGGACTAGCAATATCCCAAGCTGAGAAGGCATCTGGGAAAACAATTCTATATGTGTTTCTTTGCATGTAAGGTTTGCCTTAAGTATCTAGTTAGTATTTGATCAGTAGGAGTGATGTTAAGAAATTCCATATGACTGACATTTAAAAAAATAATAAAGTAACAAACACAGAATGAGGATAAAGGAGGGACCGTTCATCAAAACCAAATCACAAGTGAAAGTGTGTCCAAGCTGATCTCAAGGGTTCATAAGCACCTTGATTTCATTCAGCTGTACGAAATCAGGGCTTATCAGTGTCGTGGTATCTGCCAGGCAGAGTCAGCAACAAGGGAAGAATGCAATTCAAGTGACTTGGATTAACCGACAAGCAGGAAAAGCCCCTTGTTCTCAGGACTCTGACAGGAACACCATGGTCGGCTGTGACATCCAGAACAGGCCTCAGGTTGTCAATTTAGAAAAAAAAAAAAAAGGACTGCACATTTTCTACCAAAATTGTTTAAGGCAACTGTGCTGCCCCTGAGTGACGTGTAATAGAAAGGAAAATTCTGAGTGCTCAGGATATCTCCCTCTTTGCTATTGTTTTCTAGTGTCCATCAAGCAAGTGGCTTTTAGAATGTTCTATCTGTGAAACCAAATTAAGAGTAGATAAGAAAAAACAAAGGCGGAAGAAAAAAAATCCTCCAGCTTTTGAGAGAAAAAGACAGAACTGGAAGTTGGAATTTTAACTGAGAAGAGATTTTCCAAAAGTCAAAAATGTCAAGGGTTAAAAGAAAAGAAGGTTATAGTGTTATAACATCGTCATTACTAAAAGCTTTACTAGAAGGATGAAGTTTTTGAAGTAATCTAAACACCAGCAGTTCTAATCTGTCCTATAGGGTCGCTATGAGTCGGAGTTGACTCGATGGCAACGAGTTTTTTTTTTGTTTGTTTTTTTTAAATACTAGCTTTATTTTAAATATTAACCAGCTGCCATTGAGTTGACTCTGATTCACGGAGACCCCATGTTTGTCAGAGAAGAATTGTGCTCTGTGGGGTTTTCAATGACAGATTTTTTTTGGAAATAGATTGCCAGGCCTTTCTTCCAAGGCACCTCTGGATGGACTCAAACCTACAACCTTTCAGTTAGCAGCTGAGCAAGTGAAACGTTTGTACCATCCAGGGGCTCCAGGTTAAATATTACCAAGGTATTAAACAGGTGCTTTTTAAGGAAATGGATACTTACCTGTTGTGTTAAGGAAGTGGTAAACAAGCCTGTGCTTTAAAGTAGCACTTCATGATGCAAAATTTCTCTTGAGCTATCACAGTTATACTAGTTACTCACAATCAATAAAACACTAAAAGGAACTCAAACACAATAAAAACTAAAATCCGATAACCGAATCCCAGAGTTCATAACACTAGTTTCCTCTTTAGATGATTATAATAACTCATATTTGAATACCATTTTCAAATTTAGTTTCCCAATCACTCTGTGATGTGTTAATATTATTCCCATTTTACACACGAGGAAACTGAGGCAGAAGATATTTATGGCTTACTCAAGCTTCCAGTGCTATGAAGTTCGGGGGCTGGGATTACAATCAGGTCCTTTGGCTTTAGATGCTATCCTATAAACATAAAACAAGCTCTTACTTTAACCTCATAATCTTTTGACTTTTAAGGAAACAGTGCCCTTTTCAAGTTATCTCTGACTTACATTAGTAGGCATAGAAATTCCTGATTCCTCATTCCAGCAATTGCAGTGGCCAGAGACTTATTACTTCTTCACGTTGAGACACTCATGAATGCTCAGAGGCTGTGGCTGAAAAATCAGTGCCAGATGGCTGTAGAGTAGACACTCCTGAAGATTCTGCTACTGTCAAGTCACCCGGACAGAAGCGTCCTGATGCTGATGAAGATGATGGTAACACACACAGGCCATCTGTTCCAGCCACATGGCTTTGAACAAGGAAAATCTCTTAGGGTGAAATGAATGAAGCCTAGATACAGCCAAAGGAGCATCTAGAATCCATTCTTATTTGTCTGTTGGTCATTAGTTAATCATGGATGGAGATAATTAAGATAAGCCTCCATAAATCGCCCCGTTCAGCTGGATTAGTGACAGTGGCTGAGCATGACGGACATATTGAATGATGAAGAATCAATTTTGTTGGCAATTCTGCTTCAGGGGTGTCCAAGTAAGCTTCACCATAATTTTTTACTGGAATGTATTACTCTTCTTTTTTCCAAATATATTTGAGGTGGTATATTGGTTTCCTAGGGCTGTTGTAACAAAGAACCACAAACTGAGTGGCTTATAAGGACAGAAATGCTATTGTCTCACAATTCTGGAGGCTAGAAGTCCAAAGTCAAGGGTCAGCTGTGTTGATTCCTTCTGAGGGCTCAGAGGCAGAATCTGTTTCATGCATCTCTCCTAGCTTCTGGTAGCTCCTGACAATCCTTGGTGTTCCTTGGTTTGTAGACGCATCACTCCAGTATCTGCCTCTGTGGTCACATGGCTGTATTCCCTCCGTGTGTCTCTGTGTGTCTCTTCTCCTCTTTCAAAAGAACACCAGTCATATTGGATTAGGGCCTCCCTTCCTTCATTATGACCTATGTTAACTGATCACATCTTCAAAGACCATATTTTCAAACAAGGTCACATTCAGAAGTACCAGGCATTAGGACTTGAACATATCTTTTTTGGAGACACAATTGAATCCGTAATAGGTGGCTTCTAGCAAAAGATGTAAGTAAGTAAAATTGGACTAGAAAGGCAAAACTTGAATATGGTTCAAAATGATCACCAGCAGATGTGGTATTGCAACAAACTGGTAGAGAATTGTGATTTAGGAAGAAAATATTTAAAACCAAATTAGGAGCATTTCAAGCATTTGAGTCTGTTTTATAATCCAGAAAGAGCTTAATAATATAATGCCAAACCCAAAACCAAACCCACTGCCATTGAGTCAATTCTTACTCATAGCAACCCTGTAGGACAGAGTAGAACTGCCCCACAGGGTTTGCAAGTCTGTAAATCTTTATGGAAGCAAACTATCACATCTTTCTCTTATGGAGTTGGCTAGTGGGTTTGAACAGCTGACCTTTCGGTTAGCAGCTGAGCGCTTTTAACCAATGCGCAATACAATGCCAGAAAGTCCAGAATCACTTTTTTTGCTTTGATAGTGGCATGTGAAATCCTTGCCTGACTTCCTTCTGTGAGTTTCACCATGGCATTGAAATCACACTCAGAATCCTGGAAACCAGGTTTCCAGGGAAATGTGTAAGTTAATGAAAACTCTGACCTGAAGGTGTGTACCTGGAAACTCCCCTCAGTGAGAGATGATAGTCACAGGTGTGTCACTGATGCTCATTTGTTGATATGTTTGCCAGGGTCAGGAATGTCAAGGCTAAGTGGAAATTTGTTTAGAACTCCTGTATTTGGTTTGCTTTGAGATAGAATGAGAATTTCACAGTCTATGATTCCAGAAGACTCTTCCATATGCTTTAGAACCATCATTTAAGCAGAGAATCTATTCAACTTTCAGGCTGGAGGCCATATTCAAATGCTTAGCAGTGGTATTTCTGAGTAGATTTTCATTTCCTACTGTTTTCCAACTTTTTGATATAATAGGATTCCTCCCGATCACCATTGTCGGAGGTGTGTTGGGGCATCAATAATTTGGCACAAAACAAGCAGGCCTTCCACAACAGTTCTTTATAGGGACTCATACCACTTTAAATTATCATAGTATCAACTCGGAAATATCAATTTCTGTAGCAGAAATTCCCCAAATTTGTTAGATTATGGCGACCCTAGCGTCACAGTAATTTTTTCATGGTGTCCCTAGGCCAAACTCTATGAGGCAGTTCTACTCTGTCCTGTAGAGTCAATTAGTTGGAATTGACTCAACAGCAATGTGTTTGGGTTTTTTGGTTTCTAGGCCAAAAAAAAAAAAAAGAAAAAAAAAGGCTTTTGCCTTTTTTGATTTCTCTGAACTCTGATTACTCAGCATAAACTATGTAGGCAAGAAGGAAATGGAATGACATATATAAAACCAAAAAAAAAAAAAAAAAAAAAACCTGAAAACCGATAGTTGATTCTTAAGTACTTAGGTGCAAATAACTCAATACAAGTAGTCCCCAACTTATGATCCATTCGAGTTATGACGGACTATACTTACGACTGTCCTTTTTTTTTTTTACATTTTATCATTAGTAATATGTACTACATACAATGTTGCAGTGCATAATATGCTGATGTTATCATTCTCGTATGTTTACTCACCGATGTTCAGTTTTATGATTTATTGTTCAAAATACTGCCATATAGCAGGCTGAGGCCTGGTCTACAGTGAAGTTGGTGTCGGGAGTCATAAGGGATAGAAAGTTGGGGATTGTTCACCTCTAACAACATTGAACTATGCATGGGCCTGACACCACTTACAACTCTGCCTTCATCATTACCACACTGACGACTTCATTGTAGACCAGACCTATAGCATGATCTTATTCAGCGTTTCCTACCATAAGAAGCATCAGTTTGAAGCTGAATTTTTCAAGTTTCTCTAACTGTAATACCTGCACAGCTTATACAATATGTCTAGCAAAAGAAGTCACGCTCTGGAAGTTCTAATCTGAAAAAGAAGGTGAGGAAGGCTCTAGACATGAATATAAAGATCTTGAGGGCGATGATAAATAAAAGAAAGTTGGCGAAATAGCACGTGAGGAAGAACTGTCTCATTTGACCATTTCAACAATAAAAATAGGATTTTGGAGGCAGTTAAGGAGCAATTGGCATAAAATTGACAATTTTAACAAAGAGGAGGCAAAGGGCCAATCCGCAAGATGGAGTTGTTGATGATTTGCATAGAAGACCAAATCCAAAAGAGAATTCATGTGAGTTTATTGACGATTAAAACGAAAGCATGCAGCTTTTTTGAAAATCTGAAGAAGCAGCAAGGAGAAAACTGCTATGAGTACTTTAATGCCAGCAAGGGCTGTTTTGATTGCTTCAAATGCAGATTTGGCTTACACAACACGTGTGTAACTGGAGAAGCAGGAAGCACTGATGATGAAGCTGCTGAAAAATTCAAGGACGAGCTGGACAGGATAATACAAGACGAAGAAGATGAAGAATATCTACCAGAGCAGATTTTCAATGTGGACGAAACAGGCTTGTTTTGGAAAAGGATGCCAGAACGGACCTATATTCACAAAGAGGTAAAGTCGATGCCTGGTTTCAAGGCATTTAAAGATAGAATCATGCTGAGCCTTGGAGATAATGCTACTGGATTTATAAAGATACTGATAATTAAAGGCAATAATAATGAAAACTAAAAAAAAAAAAAGAGTTATTCAACCTATGCCAGAACTGACTTAGATGGGAGTTGTTGGAACGGAACCCTGTCAAAAGTCGGTGATCTCTATATGTATTTATGTCCTAATAACTTATAAACCGTGTGAAAAAAAAGTTACACACACACACGTATGTATATAGAAAGAAAAAACACTATTTTTATTTTTGTAACCACAGTTACTAATGGGATGTGTATATCTGCTGGGCATTGTACAACTTCTCAAACCTTGGAATTACATTGGACACTGCCATTCTCATCTCATGGTCCACATTGATTTTCGCACAGTTCTATCACAGCAACCATTGAATACCCAGCTACACAAAAGTATGATCTCATCAAAAGTAATATAGTGTGACCTACCTGGAGTTGGCACGTGTGTGGTGTCCAAATCTCCTGTGACTGGGTATTGCTGTGCTCTCAAAAATGTAAAACATCCAGGTTGTCTCTGAATTCATTGCAGCACACTCAGGGTGCCTCTGTGGGCAGTTTGGGGATTGCAGTTCCAAAGAGTTGTAACAATAGCTTTGGGCAAAAATACTACTATTATTGAGATACTGTTTTCAAGACACTGACCAAAGTAAAAGCAGAAGCCACTTAGCACATGCTTTCAGAAGTCACAACTCATCTGGATGAGAGAGAGAAAGAACATGGGCATTGTGGAAGATCCTGAGGGATTTTTTTGTTGTTGTTCTCAACAAGGAAAAAGGAAGTATAAAAAATTTGTGTTTGAAGGTGGCTTTGTGAGCACGGTTTCTGGAGTGCGGTTGTTGTTATTGAGTCTACTTCGACTATTAGTGACCCCATGTGACAGAGTAGAACTGCCCCATAGGGTTTTCTAGTCTGTAATCTTTATCGGAGCAGATCACCAGATCTTTTCTCCCACGGATTCGCTGGGTGGGTTCGAACTGCCCAGCTTTCATTTAGTAGCCAAGTGCTTAACTGTTGTGCCAACAGGACTCTGTTTTTTTGGAGGCCTAGGCAGGGAATAAGGAGACTTGGTGGCACAATGGTTAAGCACTCAGCTTCTAACTGAAAGGTGAGCAGTTCAAACGCACCTAGTGGCTCTGTGGGAGCAAGACCTGGCGATCTGTTCCTGTAAAGGTTGCAGTCTAGAAAACCCTATGGGGCAATTCTACTCTGTCACATGGGGTCGCTATGAGTCAAAAATGACTCTACTGCACTCAGTAGAAACAATGGGCTGGGAACACAGTGCAGATGGGTTAGAAGCTTTTGAGTATGAATGCATCATCTGAAGTTTCTAAATCATGAGGAGGAAGTTCTAATCACGCCAGCTCCTGCGTCTTTATTTTTTTCTTTGCATTATGTCTCAATCTCTTGAGGTAGGCATTCAGTGTAAGTAATTATGTTTAATCACAGGTCTTTAGAAATGTGTGATTCCAAACACTCTAGTCATGTGAACTTCACCATAACCCATTTGCCCGTGTTGGTGCTCCTTGGACAAATGACTCAGCAACAATTCACATAAATGTTGAAGATCAAAACAATAAAAATTGAGTTGCTGAAGTCTAGACATTCAGGGAAGTCATGTACTAATGAGACGGCATCATTTCTGCCTTTCGCTCTGTTCACATTTGCCGAAGAGCTCCGGGGTGAATAGTGAATTGATGAAAACAAGACCTCCGCAGTGATTAACACCTGAACTGGTTCTTCATTTAAGAAAGTTTCATAACTACCTGTTATTCAGGAGGGTTTTCTCCGTTAGCATTGATGTATAAAAGGGCAATATTGTGATGTGAAGGAATTTCATTTTTGGCTCTGGTTTAACTGTCAATTAACTGATCTAAGGTCAAAGCCATCTGGCTTCCCTGGGTCTCACTCGCTTCACCTGCGTGCACAAATGACAGGGGTGGCTTAGGTATCTCTGGTTGTGGGTTAGGTGTTTCTAAGGCCCTTGATTTCAAGCACTGAAGACTTGATAAACTTTCCTGCCAGTGTGAATTTTTGTGCCCAAGTAGCTTTTTGCTATCTTCTGAACAGCGGCAGTATCATTGACCCAACCAAAGAGCTGAGCTAAAGGAAGAGGGCACCTACTGCTGAGTTGAAGAGAAGAATGCATATTTATTTTCTCTAAGCCCCAAGGAAGTTACAGTCTTGTCAATAATCTTGTGATTTCATCTGGAGAGTTTCTAGAGGTAAGGGAAGTAGGTCTCCAGGGTGCTTAAACTCCATTCTGGGACACCCATAGAAGGATTATTTGAAATATCATTTCCAGATGTGTCTTGGGGCTAAAATGTATTTCCTTCTGTTTTATTACCAGTCATTAAAGGAAACAACAGGGGAAGAGAAAAACAAAGTTTTGTCTTCCAAACTGTGAAAGGTTTAGCTGTAGGGAGAGTTTTACTGTGAACCTGAATCTCCATAGACACATTTCATTTGTAATTAGTTACAGATCTAAACTTTTTTAATTTTACAGAAAAAAAAGTCTCTCAGGGATTAGAAATTTTTAGTCCCACATATTATTATATCTGTCCCATTTCAAAAGTGTCACACAAAAGAATATTAATGTCTGTGAATAATTTATGTCTAAGTCAAGCCTGACCATAGTTTTCAGCAATAGGCTCAGAATTTTTCAAGAAAAGTTTTTTTTTTTTTTAATGAAAGGAAGTCACTCTTCAAGCCAGATTAAGACTCCTACCTCTTGGTGTTCAATCACTAATTAAATACATAGCATGTATATTTTTGACTTTATACGCAGCATAGCATTTACCTGATAATTGAAGCCACTCTATATTTTCCGTATTTGTGTTTTATTTGTTTGTTTTTGTACATTCTGCTCCCTCAAGCCCTTTTTTTTTTTTCCTAAGCAGGCTATATAAAGCTCACGTTGAGTGCATCGAGGAAATCTTTTAATGAAGAAAGACTTTCAATATCACTGACAATATTTTTTTATCTTATTCACATATAAAATTTTGGGGGAAAATGTCATCGAGGGAATCCATTCCAAATATGCTGTTCAGTTTGAAATGGGAAAAACAAGTTCTACTTAAATAGAAAAGTAAAGGTCCTTTGCATGCCTTTTTCCAGGTAGAAATCCATATTTAAGACGTTTAACTGCATATCTAAGACTTATGTTTATAGAAATATAATGTGAGCCACATATGTAATATTAATTTTTCTAGTAGCCATACTAAAAAGAAACAGGTGAAATGAATTTTAATAATATGTTTTCTTAATCTAATATATCAAAAATATCATTTCAAGATGTAATCGTATAAAAACTATTACTGAGATATTTTAATTTTTTTGGCATTAAATCTTCAAAATCCTGTGTATATATTACACTTACAACACATTTGGTTTGGACTAGCCATATTTCAATGGCCACACTGGCTAGCAGCTACCATATTGGACATTTGGAGCCCCGGTGGTACAGTGGTTAAGCATTTGGCTGCTAACCAAAAGGTCAGCAATTCGAATCCACCAGTCGCTCCTTGGAAATTCTATGGGGCAGTTCTACTCTGTCGTATAGGGTCACTATGAGTCAGAATCAACTCTACTGCAATGGGTTTTGTTTTTTGTTGTTTTTTTTTTGATACCATATTGGACAACACATGCAGTTTTAGATACTTATTTTCATTAAAATATTTGAACTGTTCTGAATTTCATAGAAGTTTATATACACTTACACGTGAAATTTATATCATTTATATTTCTAAAGATTCTAAACTTTAAAAAAGCTCAACGTTCAGGCATTGATGGATACGTATTTATCCTACCAAAAGTTTCTTCACTTCACAAAACAATTCATCAGAGGCTTCCCTTGAAGAGTCAGAGCTCTGGTTTATTTCAAATGATTTAATTTATAGAAAATATAATTTTCAAACAACTCTTTAAGAGCAACACAAATACTATGTAAATCAAGAAACATCTGTGTATCTTTACAACAAAGGAATCTAATTGGAATTCAAGCCTCAGTCCTCCAGGGAAATGGAGAAGAGGTGAAAAGTGAATCAGGATAAATTAATATTTGGAATATCTATTTAGTGCAGTCCATTCTTCACTGTGAGAGAACAATTGCTTTACATTTACCCAGATACATAAATGGTACTTTTAAAATTTAGATCAGTTTAGTGAGTTTCCTATATCCAAAGAGTAATGAGTGTATTTTCTACTGTAAAAATAAATTCTAACACTTCCCTCTGTATACTTTTCATTGGCCATGTCTTCCCTTTGATTCTAAGATTAAACATACACACACACTCACACACAGTAGGTTAAAGTTGAACAACATAAATGTAAGCTTCTTGTTGTTGTTAGTTGCCATGGAGTTGATTCTGACTCCTGGTTACACCATGTATAACAGAGTAGAACTGAGTTCCATAGGGTTTTCTGGCTGTAATCCTAATGGAAACAGATCTCCAGGCCTTTTCTTATGTGTTACCATTGAGGGGGGTGTGGGTGGTGTTCGAATAACCAACCTTTAGGTTAGCAATTGAGTGCAAACAGTTTGTGTCCTGTTGGGATCTTTATTACAAGTGTATGTGTTATAAATTTTGGCTTTTTTGCGGAGAGAATAATAGAGTGGTTTTCTGTCTCAAGTCTCTCCATTTTACAGATGAGGAAAGACCTGAATGACTATAGAAGATCACACACCTAGGCTATTCAATACCTAGCCTCCAATCTATTTAAACAGAACAGACTGTTTCCTTTTCCCTGCCTTGTTCTTCCTATCATCTATTTTTCTCTTAATCCTAGTTGTAGCTTTCTCTGGGTGTCATAGTGAATGTCAAACCCTCTGGAAAGTGATCATATCTACTTAGATGGTTTCAGACTTGGTGATTTTCTCATCTTAAATCTCATAACAATGCTTCATTTGTCTAGTTACAGTTGGGAAGTTCTGATATCTTCCAAGACGTCCCAAATACGTTCTCATTTTTCTACTCCTATTTCGAGTCTGTGTCAACAAGTGGTTAACACCATAACCAGTTTGTGAATTCTCTTGACTCCTGGGTTAGCTACTGAGTTTATTCAGTAGGGAGTCCCTGGGTTTTGCACATGATTAATGTGCTCACTTCTAATCAAAAGGTGGGAGGCTGGAGCTCACCCAGAGTCCTGGAGATTTACTTCTGAAAAATCAACCACTGAAAACCCTACGGAGTACAGTTCTACTCTGACACACAGGGGTCACCATGAGTTGGAATCAACTTGATGGCAACTAGTTTTTCTGGTTGTTCTATAGACAATGGAGACCCAATTGTTGATCGGTGGGTGTGTGTGTGTGTGTGTGTGTGTGTTCCTGTGCAGGAGTATGCAGGAGTGTGTGTTTGAAGCAGGATGATGACATGTTTACACTGTGTTCTAAAATAGTAACTGAGTTAACAATATAGTAGAGGGCTTTGAAACAGGAGGGCGAGATAAGAAATGGTTTCAACAGACCATACGACACCTAATTTGGATATTAATTGATTGTAATACTATCTAACATTCATTAAGACTTGTATGCATTGTCTCATTTAAATTTCACCACAGCTTTGCAAAGAGAGTTCTCTTATTATTCCTGTTTTACAGATGAGGAAACTAGAGTTTCGAGAAGTTCAGTAACTTGTTCAAGGACATGTGACTGGTCTATATCCATAGCGTCCAAACATTCTTTTAGAATCGTATACTCAATCAGTGATAAAAATTTGAGCATGCTTCCCCAATATATGCATTTTAATTTGTGAGTTTATATATGCATTACTGACAATTCACATATTAAATATTAATAAAGCCTATTATTTTATTGCACCCTGTGATGGCTGATTCTCAGTGTTTATATGTGATCACTCCCATGATGGGCTCTGCTGTGAGTAGCCAATCAGTTGAAACGGAGTTTCTTTGGGCTTGAGGCCTGCATCCGAATGTAAGCAGATGTTCTGGCTTTTTCTCAGTCTGGATCCTGAGGCTGCCTCTTGTTCATCTGACCTCTGGTTCTTGAGCTATCAGCTTATCTGCTGATCTTGGGATTTGTCGATCTTCACAGCCTGTGAGCGGGAGCCCTGCTTTCTGACCTGCTGATCTTGGGTTTACCAACCCCCACAGCTATGTGAATCAGGAGAGGCCTTGCGGTCTTGCCTGCCAATCTTGGGATTCGTCAATCTTCACAGCCTGTGAGCAAGAGCCCTGCTCTCTGACCTGCTGATCTTAGGTTCACCAGCCCCTGTGGCTACCTGAATCAACAGAAGCCTCTATTTTGATCCATGGACTTTGGACTTTCCAGCCTCTACAATCGAGTGAGCTGTATCCTTGATACAAATCTCTCTCTATATATATATCTATATGCCTTACTGGTTTTGCTTCTCTAGAGAACCCAGCCTAAGACACAGACCAATGGATCATTTAGAGTACCTGCTGGGTTGTATTCACTCCACTTTGGAGGCCATGGGTCTATGTAATTGAATTTGAGTATCTCTAGATGTTTTATGACTCTTAAGTTGATGACAGACTCCATACTTCCTAGACCTGGCTACTTCATGTATTGCCATTAACTTTTTGGCCCTTGAAGTTATCTGAGTTTGAGACTCTGTATTAAACCTCACCACCAACCTAAATATGACTGTAGAACTGATCTGCATGTAATCACAGTTTCTGTTTGTTTTTTTGATCTGTTCTTATGTTATTACTGCTGTAGAAATGTTTTTAGATGGTTGTCTTAGTTATCTAGTGCTGCTATGAGGAATACCACAAGTGGATGGCTTTAACAAATAGAAATTTATTCTCTCACAGTCTAGGAGGCTAGAAGTCAGGGTACCAGCTCCAGGGGAAGACTTTCTCTCTCTGTCAGCTCTGGGGGAAGGTCCTTGTCATCAATATTCCCCTGGTCTAGGAGCTTCTCAGTGCAGAGACCGTGGGTTATGGTGCTTCTTGCTTGGTGGTAGTGAAGTCCCTCTCTCTCTCTCTGCTGGCTTCTCTCTTTTATATCTGAAAAGAGATTGATTCAAGATACAGCCTAATCCTGTAGATTGTATCCTGCCTCATTAACATAACTGCCTCTAATCCTGCCTCATTAACATCATAGATGTTAGGATTTATAACACATAAGATAATAACATCAGATCACAAAATGGTGGACAACCACACAACACTAGGAATCATGGCCTACACAAGCTGACACACATTTTTGGGGAGACATAATTCAATCCATAACATTCCACTCTTTGGGCACTGAAAGTTCATATCCTTGCTACATGTAAAACACATTCACCACATCATATCATCGCAAAAGTCTTAAATCAACTCCAAGTCCAAAATCTCCTGAGGCAAATTTTCTCTTCATCTGTGAAATCTAGAATACAAGTTACCTGCTTCCAAAGTACAATGTTGGAACCGGCACAAAATAGACATTTCCATTAAAAACAGGAGAAATTGGAGGGAAAGAAAGGATAACAGGCACCAAGCAAGTCAGCAGAACACATTACATTAACTCTCAAGGTTTGAAAATAATCCTCTGTTCTCTGAGACCATATGATCAATGGCCCTGCCCTCTAGATTCTGGGTGTTAGCCACACTCTGTGGATTCTGAGTGGAGGCCCTTCAGCCCTGGGCTTCAGCTCCACCTTCTAGGCCCACTGGTATGGCAATTCTGTTCCCTCCCATTTGTACAGCCCCATTCTCCTAGTCCATCTGAGTGATGACTCCACCCCTTTGGTCCTGGCAAGTCCTGTTCTTCTACCCCTTGGGCATGACAGCCCTGCCCCCTCAGCTTTGGGCACCAGATCTGATCCCATCCCACTGGCACTTGTGAAAGGTAGCCCCACATTCTGGACCTGGGTTGGTGAAGATCTGATTCTTTGAAACCTAGGAGGCTGCGGCCCCACCCTTTGAAAATCCAGAGGCCATGGCTCCACCCTTTGAGACCCCAGAGGTCGTGGCCCCACCCTTTGAAACTGAGGCAGCTCTGCTTCCTGTGTTCCTTGTCCCTTCAGCTTCTGCTTCTTTGTTCCTTGGCCTCTCGGCCCTTCTGGGCTCTTGGGCTGCCTCAGCATCTTCCCTGCTCAGGCAAGGGTTCCAAAGCTCTTTAGCTCTACCAATAAGTGCCTGGTGGCACCCCACTCTGCCAGTAATCCTTGGCCGGAAGGCATTAGCTCTCTTGCTCCATGGGTCGGCAAGCCTAGCTGCACTGATAAGTGCCAAGAGGCACCCTACTCCACCAGAAAGCCTCCTGTGTGAAGACACTCAGTTCTCTTGCTCCATGGGTTGGTTCCAGCACTGTTTCAAGTCAGTCTCCTGGTTCTGCTGCCACCGTTTCTCTGCTGCTGCTTCTTGCCATCTGCACCATCTCTGGTGTTACAGCTCTCCTCATTTCTTTCTGAGTCCTCAACAGAATTGTCTTTGATGTCCATAATTCCACCAACAGTCTCTTCAAGGCAATCTAGGCTTTTACTATTAGGCACTTTAAAACTCTTCCAGCCTCTACCCATTCACAGTTTCAAAACCACTCCTACATTGTAGGTATCTGTTAGAGCAGCACTCCACTCCAAGTACCAATTTCTATCTTAGTTATCTAGTGCTGCTATAACAGAAATACCACAAGTGGGTGGCATTAGCAAACAGAAATTTATTCTCTCATAATTTAGGAGGCTTGAAGTCCAAATTCAGGGCAGCAGCTCACAAGGAAGTCTTTCTCTCTTCATCAGTTCTGGAGGAGGATCCTTGCCATCAATCTTCTCCTGGTCTAGGAGCTTCTCACCACAGGGACCCTGGGTTCACAGGACATGCTCCGCTTCCAGCATTTCTTTCTTGGTGGTATGAGGTCCCTCTCCTCTCTGCTCAATTCTCTCTCTTAGATCTCAAAAGAGATTGACTCAAGATACAACCTAATCCTGTAGATTGAGTCCTGCTTCAGTACCATAACTACCTCTAATCCTGCTTCATTAACATAATAGAGGTTAGGATTTACAACATGTAGGATAATAACATCAGAAAGCAAAATGGTGGACAACCACACAATACTAGGAATCATGGCCTAGCCAAGCTGACCTACATTTTTTGGGGACATACTTCAATCCATAACAATGGTTGAGTTTAAAGTTTCTCCTAGAGATAATTTAGTTTGCCCTACTTATACTACAGGCAAGAAAAATAAGTATAACAAAGGAGTATAATGAAATCACTTTACTTACTTGAAGACAAGATTAGAACTCTCATTTCCAACACTCAGTGTTTTCCTTTCAGATACAAAGGCTATCTTTCTGGTGACTTAGTATGTAAATTTCATGAGCACCCATACAGCATTTTAACCACTTGTTAGCGTGATTGGTACTTGTTGTTAGTTGACTTCTAGTAGATTCTGACTCATGGCAACCCCATGTACAAAGTGGAACTGCTGCATAGGTTTTTCAAGGCTGTGACCTTTTGGAAGAAGATTGCCAGGCCTGTCTTCCAAAGTGTTTCTGGTGTGGTTGAACCACCAATTTGCCTAAGTGTAAACACTAGACCAATGCTCCAACAGAAATTAAAACAAAATTTTTATTGAAGGAATAATTTCATTTCGTGAAATGGAGAAACACATGGCATTCAAACAGATTACATCATGTGTTCTTCCTTGGAGGTAGCACAGTAGGGTATTTAATGGGCAGAGTAAACAAAGGCAAATGGTTTCACATCGAAGATGCGAGGGAGGAAGGAGAAATTTACAAAACAAAACAAATTTAAACTTTATTAACATCAATTTCTAGCCTAACACAAATCTCTTATTCCTGATAAAATTTGACTAAGACAATATTTCTAAAGTGAGATATAGAAACATTCTTGATGTGGGGATTTAGTGATGGATTGTAGGCTGAGTCAAACCTAATTGGAGTCCTTGAAATGCAAAGTCAAACACTAGTTAGGAAAGAGTGAAAATTAAACCAGCTCTAAATCTGAAGGCTTTTGAAATGTAAACACCTCTCAGCTAGCTAAAAGGGAGTGAGTTGGGGCCTGAGTATTTACAGTGAATTCCCTGAAAGCAATTAAGATAGTAAGTTTATTTATAGAAGTTAAAGTCTGAATCTCTGCACTCTTTGTGTTACAAACAATTAAGACTTTTATAACTGCAGTCTGTCTCCTTATTTTAACAATCTTAGTCTGTATCTAGTTACTGATTTACAAAGAGCTAGCAGAAATACAGTGGAAAAATCCCAATGTGAAAATTGATCTGGGAGTCAGGATGTGGAACTAAGGCTCGATATATATCTATCTTGGCTATAAAGTTATGTATAGGTTCTAACTTGATTTAACTTTATCAATCCTATTCTCTAACTTTTTGTTGATTGAGGCTCCTTCTCTGGTGCCAGCTCTGTAAACATTCTTTATCCAGGTTAGAAATTCTGACTCCTGCCTACTTTGTTTTTCAAGCAGTAAAACTTAGACAAAAGGCTGAATAGTTTCTTAGAAGAGTAGAAATGAAAATCTTAATTTAATTCATAATTGAGTTTTTAATTTAGATCTGAAGTCATCTAATTCAGATATGCCAGCACCTCAGATTCAAAAATTCACATCCACAAACTTTTTGGCTAATGGTCAAGTGCTTTGACCATTTGCACCACCCAGGGACTCTGATTAGTACTTAGAGTGCTTTAGTAATTTTACATGATGACGACAATTATTTAGAATAATGGGTTACAACTCTGGCTACATTAGAATCACCTGGGGGGAGTTTTAAAAAATAGTAAAGTCCAGGCTCTCACTTACATAAGTTCTTTTTAAATTATTCTGGGATGTACAATCAGGCATCCATATTTAAAAAAAAAAAAATTACTCAAGTGATTCTAACGTGCAGACACGGTTCAGTTCTCTAATTAGAGCCTCCCTGATTTAATGCCTGTCTTACAGCAACTAGGAGACTCATGTGGTGGTAAACATCAGGCTTAACAATGCTGTAGAATTTTTTTGAGCCATATCATATAGATAAAAAAATAGATAAGATACAGAGAATTTGAGAAACGTAATTCAAAGGATTGATTTTTATAAATATATGTCTATTAAATATCTATATCTATCTATCTATCATTTATCTATGTATTTATACTTTGTAAGTGTAAAAAAATGGCATTTGGGTGTCAGGCCTCCTTGTCTAACTTCACAAGGGTGAGGAGAAAGAATCAAGATCATCAGCATCACCTCAAAGCTGATTCCTATGAGGTGGAGGTCCAACATACCTCCACCCACCAACCTTTTTACCAATTCTGACACCAGCTGTCCCTCCATGGCACTTGCTACCTCTCTGCTGGTTTCAATAACTCATGGACCATACTCACAGTTATGGAGTTTATTAGGGAAGTAACAGGTACAACTCAGGATACAGTTCTTCGATCAGGACAGCTTCTTCTCCGGCCATGCTTGCTTGGGTCTGGGCCCTCATGCTCTCTCTCCAGAAGACAGGGTCCTCTCAGCCCACTGAGGACAGGCTCCTCTCAGCCTCCTCAGGACAGGCCTCCTCTCTTAGCCCTTGACCCTCAGCTTGGCCTGTGCCCTGCTTGGGCAAGTGTTACAAAGCTCTTTTAGGTCTGCCGATAAGTGCCTGGAGGCAGTCTACTTCTCCAGGAAGCCTCCTGCCCAAAGGCAGTCAGCTCTCTTGTTTCATGGGTCAATGAGCCTAGCTCTTCCAACAAGTGCCCAGAGGTACCCTACTCTGCCAGCAAGCCTCTTGTCCAAAGGTGCTTAGCTCTTGTCATGGATTGAATTATATACCCCCCAAAATGTGTATATCAATTTGGCTAGGCCACGGTTCCCCGTGTTGTATGATTTTCCTATATGTTGTAAATCCTGCCTCTATCATGTTAATGAGGGAGGATGGGTGGCAGTTGTGTTAGTAAGGTAGGACTCAATCTACAAGATTGGGTTGTGTCCTGAGGTAATCTGTTGAGATATAAAAGAGAGAAGAGAGCAGAGAGATGGGGGGACCTCATATTACCAAGAAAGAAATGGTGCCAGGAGCAGAGTGCATCCTTTGGACCTGAGGTTCCTGGGCAGAGAAGCTCCTATTCTGGGGGAAGATTGATGAGAAGACCGACAGAGAGAGAAAGCCTTCCCCTGGAGCTGACACCCTGAATTTAGACTTTTAGCTTACTTTATAAACTTCTCTTTGTTAAAGCCATCAACTTGTTCAATATTGCATAAATTACCATTTGTCCTGTGTGGGCTGGTTCCCACCATTTTACATCATTTTATGTCATCTTGCATTATCTCCAGTATTACAGCTGTCTCTGTCTCCTGGGTCTAGGAGGTTCTCAGGACAGGGACCCCAGGTCCAAAGGATGTGCTGCATTCCAGGCTGTTCTTGATGGTTGTTTAAGGTCCCCCTCAACCTCTGCGTGTTTGGCTCTTTTATACATCTACTCCTCTGACCAAAACCATAAACTGACCAATCCCCTTGGTAGGCCACAATCACCTAATTTGCTTAGTAATTGACCAATCCCTACAAGAGTTGTATGCACCTTATTTGCATAGTAAACTCTCCAGTTCCTTCACATGATTGTGGCCTAGCAATCATCTTGACAGAATTACAAACCCAGGGCCAAAAAGGTCATATATAAAGAGAAACTTATTGTATTGCAGTAAATATACAGGGATTTGTAAGTACGAAAGGCAAAATAGAAAATAGGTTTGACTACATAAAATGTAAACAATACCATAAATTACATTAAGAAGCAATAAGCAAACCATAAACGACCTTTGCATCACAGATACCAGAAGGTACATAAGGAATTTTTACAGTCAGTGAGTAAAAGACAAGCATCTCAGCAGAAAAAATGGGTAAAGGGTAATAAATATGCAATTCTCAAATAAGAGTTATCAATAGGTGGGTAAAAAACCCAAGATTTATAAAGATTAAACACCTTACTAGTAATCAATAAAAAATGAAAAATAAGTAAACAACCAGTTACTATTATTGTCTACTAAATGTTCAAATTTAAAATAAATTTAAACTTCTGTTGTAGGGAAGGCAGGGATTGAGGTTGGAAAGGGCACTACTGTAATCCCCTGTGACTGAGAGGATTAACTGGTACAATACTCTTGGAGGGCAATATGGCAACATGAATAAAAAATTATTTAATCGAGAAATTCTAGTTCTAGGAATGAATCCCAAGAAACAGAGATGAGGAAAACTACATTTTTGTGAGTAAAATAATGCTCATCACATAGCTATTCCTAATAGCAAATGTGAAAAAAATCTAATATTCAACAAATTAGGAAATAGTTACATGAATTATAGTAAAATCTGCTAAAGAATAATTTACAAGATAAAATCATGAATCCATATATACCTATATATGTATAAATATATGTAGACACAGACTTTATACTTTTCACAAAGATTAACTCAAACTAGATCATAGACCTAAATGTAAAATTCAAAACTATAAAACTTTTAGAGAAAAATTATGTGACCTTGGGTTCATAGATGAGCTTTTATAGACAACATCAAAATACATCCATTTATAATACAGTTAGATTGTTTCGCTGCATTCTGTTCTGGGATGATCTGAGTTCTTAAATGATTTTTTTTAGATTTTCATACATTAAGATTAACTCTTTTGTGTTGTAAAGTTTTATGGGTTTTGACAAATGCATAATGTCTTGCATTTGTCACAGAATTGATAAGAAAGAATTGATAACATAGACTTTATTTAAATTAAAAACTTCTGCACTATGGAACACACTGTCAAGCCAATGAAAATAAAAGCGACGGAGAGAATATATTTGCAAAACACACATCTGATAAAGGACTTGCATCCAAAATATACAAAGAATCCTAAAACTCAACAATTATAAAACAAATAACCCACCTTAAAAATGGTCTGAAGATCTAAATAGACAGCTAACCAAAGAATACATATAGATGGAAAATAAGCATGTGAAAAGATGCCCAACATCCTTTGACATCAGGTAATCGCAAATTAAAACAACAATGAGGTATCACTACATACATGTTAGAATTGCTTAAAAAAAAAGAAAAGAAAAAACTGACAACATCAATTGTTGACAAGGATGCGGAGCCACACGAATTCTTACTCATTCTGGTGGGAATGCAAAATAGTACTGTCACTGTGGAAGACATTTGACAATTTCTTATAAATCTTGTCTTACTATACAATCCATCAATTGCACTCTTAGATATTTACTCAACTGATTTAAAAATATATTCACACAAAAACCTGTTTGCGAATCTTTAAAGCGGCTTTATTCATAATTGCCCAAAACTAGAAACAACTAAGACGAATTGATAGGTAAAGTCAATAGGTGAGTGGAAAAACAAACTGTGGTACATCTATACAATACAGTATTAATCAGCACTAAAAAGAAATGAACTATCAAACCTCAAAAAGACATAGATGAATTTTAAATGCATTCTGCTAAGTAAAAAGAGCCAGTCTATAAAGGCGACATACTGTGTGATTGTTATTATATGACATTTTAGAAAAGGCAAAATGATAGAGACATTAAAAATATCAGTGGTTGCCAAGGGTTCAAGGTGAGAGTTGAATAGGTGAAGTACAGGGGATTTTTTAGGGTGGTACAACTATTCTTTATGATACTGTAATGGTAGATACATGACACCATGCATTTATCAAAACCGATAGAACTTTACAGCACAAACAGTGAACCTTAATGTTTGCACATGAAAAAAAAAAATAATTTAGGAAGTCAGGATTCCAGGACGGAATCAGAACACAACAAAACAATCTAAACGTATTACAAATGTATAAAACAACCTCACTTAACTTTGTAGGGGTAAAATGTGCTGACTTACATAACTTCGGAAATGAGTGCATTGTGCAAGACTAAAGCAAAAAGAAACCGTACATAAGCATGTACTCTAGCTGATAGAGTTGTTTCCTATGGGATATGGTTAAACAATTCTGATATCCCCATACATGTATACATGTATACTGGAATTGAACTATTAAGCAAATAGATAGCAGATGGTGGTACCAGCTTTCTCACTGCTTGAGTGGGAGGCTACATAAAAGCAAGAGCAAGAGGCTAGAGGCTAGATTGATCCATGTTGTTACCCAAAGCAGGTCCTGCCTGGTGCAGCTTCTCATCAATAAAGACACACCGTGGTGAGGAGGGAGGAAAAACGTTTATTGCAAGCATGCAGGCAAGGAGCAAGGAGATGTATACCTCAAATCAAGTTCCCTGAACAAAGGGAGGCCGAACCTTTTATACTGTCTCTCACAAGGAAGTACATACAGACATTATGAACTACATAGGTTATCACAGCTCCCAAGTGCAGTAAGACAAATTGCATTTTTTCTTTGGCATGTAAGCTAGTAAACTGGGTTTGACTAGCTTGAGCCACACCTAGTGCTTTGAGGACAATGGACAGGAGGGGACAGTTTCACTTGGTCTGAAGAGTTCCCAACTGAGCCACACCTATAGCCGTCACCTAAGGTTTTGTTTGCTAATGGACAGGAGGAGCAGGTAAGCAGCTCCTGGCGGCTTTGGTTATCAATGTGGTAATGGATTAAAGGTGGAGACAGACATCACTATGAACTCCCGTTTAGTTTAATATAGATACGGGTGGTTACATAAAAAAATATTTATAGATACAGGTACATACACAGGTTAGTATACTAACATATAATTCCTTGCTCTGTCAGTTGGGAGAGTTTAGAGGCAATAATATTCCAGTAGCAACGAGCACATTTAGCACCTAGAGGCTGGTTTCTAATACTGTGGTCCAAAAAAAAAAAAAAAAAACAAACAAAAAAAGGAACCATAGTTGCTTGGAGAAATGGCTGAGTTTAGGACTGGGGCTGGATATATGCAAGATGAACCTGGAGCATCTTGTAGTGCCTGAAAAATAAGGAAGTGCTAAAACAAAACAAAATAGAAAAAAAAAACCCAAAAAACCAAAAACAACCCCACAATGATGGGTGTATGTAGAGACACAGGGGGCCTAGGAGCCAACTGAAAGAGCTTCCCCCAATAGCCAAAGCTAGAACAATTTGAACAACAAAATAAATAAAATTGTATTGAATTATAAGCCAAAGTATAAAGTAAATATCAACAAATCCCTTCTGACATAAACAAATTAACGAATAAACAAATGGAGTTGATTAGACAAGTCTCCTGTGCAGAAGAATTCCAAATAATTTTTGATGATAGGCCAACCTCAAGGAGGTAGAATATAACTCTCCATTCCTTAAGTGTGGCCTGCACATAGTGATTTCCTTCCAAAGCATATAGTATGGAAAGGGGAGTGGTGTAGAGTAACTTTATAGTAGAGAAAACTGAGAAACACCACCTCAACCAAAAGATCAAGGTCAACATCAACAGTGATAAGTCATGTTATTAGTATGTACCCTTGATACAATGTGAAGAAAATGACACTTCACCTCTGTGGTCTTCCTCCCCCCAAACACACTTAACTCCAGTCTACTCATGAGAAAAACATCAGACAAATCTCAATTGGGGAGCATTCTACAAACAACCTGGCCAGTACTCCTCAAAACTGTGAAGGTCATCAAAAACATGGAGTCTGAGAAACTGTCACAGCCAAGAGGAACCTAAGGAAACAGGACTACTAAATGTAATGTGGTGCCCTTGATAGGATCCTGTAACAGAAAAAGGACATTAGGCAAAAACTAAAGAAATCTGAATAAAGTATGGACTTTAGTGGTTAAGAGCTATGGCTACTAACCAAAAGGTCAGCAGTTCGAATCCACCAGCAGCTCCTTGGAAACCCTAAGGGGCAGTTCTTCTCTGTTCTACAGGGTCACTATGAGTCAGAATTGACTTGGAGGCAACAAGTTTGATTTTTTGGTTTTAGCTAATAATCATGTATCAACATTAATCCATTAATTGTAGCAAATGTACCATACTACTAATGTATGATATTAATAGTAGTAGAAACTGAGTGTTCTTGTATATGAGAACTCTCTGTACCATCTTAGCAATTTTTCTATAAATCTAAAATTTAGTGTTCTAAAATAAATTATTTTTAAAATGTTGCTTGTGGTTTTATGGGTAATTTAAATTGTTTTCTCTTTGCATTTCTGAGTTTTCCAAATTGTTAATAATGAAACCATATTTTAACCTCAGGAAAAATTTCTAATATTAGCAAATACGTATTTATTTTAAAAAAACTTTTCAGATTGTTTCATAGATACTGATTTCCTCCCAGTTATATGGTAAGCTTTCTGAGGGTAGGAATTATATTTTTCCTTTCTTTTGTTCTCTTTCCCCCAACCTCATATTATCTATTATACTGCTCTGCTCTTAGTGCTAGATCAGTAAATGCTTCTTGACTGATATCAACTAGTTATATTAAATCATTATAATGAAAAATTGTCAGTTTGGTATTTTTGTTCTGTCTTAATGAGATCATCTATATGGTCAAAATATACACGAAAAAAAAAATGAGTCAATAAAACACAAAATAACTCAGGAAGTCCAACATTACTGGATGCCTATAGACCAGGCTTTTGTTTAAAGAAGGGTATCTAATTGTTTCAGTGTTTGGATCTATGCCAATTGATTCACCCAAGTGGAGCTGTATGGTGAGTTATATCAAAATCATGAAGAAAAACCCCAAATAAAACTACTGTTCCAACAAGAGCTGGCTTTATGGTCTTCAGAGGAGCCAATCCTACAGCAGGCACTGAAAGGATTATTTCTGTATAAATCTTATTTTTCATTGAGAGTACAATTTTCAGAAACTTGCCTTTGGGGCCAAGTCCTTTTGCACCAGGTCAGTGTTAACTTCTTTGTCCCCCTTTCTGAGGACCGAAGATTTGTGCACAATGCTTCCGGCCATGTTTCGGTTATGTAAGCAGGCCAAACAAAACTTCAGCACAGTAGTCTTTATTTTATGAAGATTTAAAGCCAGCGTGGCCCTCATGCTGCTCATCAGTGTCTACAAGAAAGATTGCAGCCAACAGCAGGAGACCTGAACATAGCAAGCCCACCCAAATTCAGCCGGCTACTTACTGGTAGTGAGAGCACACTTAAGAAGTCCTTCAAGATTTACTTCACACCCACGAGCATAATGGGAAATGCCTCAGGGTTCAGGGTCATGCTTTGTGTGTGGATATGTAAAGTAGCATGAGGCCTCTCTGCCCCAGAAGTGACCCTTCTACACCATCCCTCTATTTGTAGAAACAAAACGCAAACCGGGGGGCTGTTCTCAGCCAGGCTATAGGCACACATTTATGAGGCTTGGATAATTGTTCACACCTGTTTGGGAAAGACAGTCTCAAACACTCCCCAGGTGTTCTAGGGAACTCCAACTTTGGTTTCACTGTAGCCGTCACACCCCCAAACTTGGCATTTGAAAATCATAGTTGCTAATGGCTCTGGTATCTTTTTTCTCTTTATAGGGGTTTTGGTAAAACAAGAATTGTTAGTTGAGATAAAACCCTCTCTGAGGGAGAAAGGAAATTGACTCAATGCTTTTAGCTTTTTATATTGTGCGTATTGATATAATCTAAGAATACAAAATAATTTGCTGTAATAAAATAGTATAAAGTAAATATCTACCTGTGATGTATTGAAATCACTCCTTATACAAAGTCCTTCCTTGGCCCTTGGCACTCAAGCACGTCGGCCCAGGACAATATTCTTTTCTTTGCCTCTCAACTCATCTCCCTTCGAGTTGTACTCCATACTGTTAATTTCCTCCCCTGTTCTGCTTTAGAATTAACTTGTTAAATCTCATCTTCGTTTATTTTACAGTGTCTTCATGTTTAAATGCTGATTTTATGAACATCTGTTTCAATCACAGTTGCGAACCCATTACTTTTATGGGCTGTACATATTTTACAGAGATTTACTGCTGACCTATGTTGGTGAATTGAATGTTTCTGTTGTCAGTAACATTTCTGTAAGTGATGCTGTTGTTACTGCCACCCGGATAGTGGTTTCAAATGAGATATGTTTGGGGGAATCTCTTTGCTTAAACACATTAAATCAGACAGACATCAGTTTAAAACTGCGTGGCTTTGGAAAAAAGCAGTGTGTTAAATCTTGTAGCTTGAAGCAGAGGTGAACTGCCACTCAGTTTTCCTCTACTTTGAAACAGTTTTAAAGTTTCGTATTTGCTAAAAGTGATGTTTTTTTTCCCCAGTACTTGTTACTTAATAATACAATTGGGGGAACTGCATTACTTATATAACCGCTATGTGACTATTGATAAATCCATCAAAGTAAGATGAATTGTGCATTCAGCTTTCCACCCATTTAGAAAAAATATTGTTTTTCAGAGTCAGATAGCAGAGCAAAATAACCACCTAAGTGTTCGACCTCCAGTCTCCAGGGAGACATTTTGATTTCACTCTGTGTCAGGGATCTAGTAAAAAGTGAAGGAAATTTTGTCTCTCACAGCAAGCTGATGAAAGTGGCAGGAGGCTCAAAATATCTCCCAATTTAATGAGTATGTAGGCTGAATCTTCCCTTCATCCTAGAGAAGGTAATCAGAATTGGAGCACCTTGAAGGAATGGGGTGAAAAAGCCAGGGCCATAAAGATGACAAGTTTATTCTCTAATCCATCTTGGAGGGAACTTTTTCTCTATTTGGTTACGATCATTCCAATTCTGTCCACAATGGCATAGTGTCAATTCTGGTACCAGAAGAAGCTGTTTTCTTTTTTAAAATTATCTACAATTATGTGTCTGACTGTGTGAACCAGAAATAAATATGTAGACTTCTCTGATGAACAACCCATTTTTTCTTGTTGTTATTGTGTTGTGTTGGGGCTTCTTTCACCCTTAGATAATGAAAGTCTTTGATTAACATATAATAGGCTGCTAATTGTCACTCAAAGACTTTACGGTAGGAAACGCTGTCAAAGTCCCAAACTACATAGTGGTTATAACATAAAATTATATAAATATCTTTAAATGGAATTTTCCCTTTATCAATAAAATATATCTTTTCATTCTTCATAGTCCAAAACATAGACTAATAATATTTTCACATTTCAAGCACAGGAAACAACTGCAAATCACAATTATTATAATGCCTGTGTTATGTGTCTTTGTTGTTGTTAGTTGATATAGAGTTGGCTCCTACTCAGGAGACTTTAGGTAAAACAGAAAGAAACATTGCTTGGTCTTGCACCATCTTCATGATTGTTAGTATGTGTGCATTTTTTTCCACCACTGTATCGGACAATATTCTGTTGTGGTCTATAGGGTTTTCTTTGTCTAATTGTCAGCAGTAGATCGCTAGACCTTTCTTCCTTGTCTGTCTTAGTCTGAAAGCTCTGCTGAAACCTGTCAGCCATGGCTGACCATGCTGGTATTTGAAATACTGGTGCGTAGCTTCCAGCATCATATCAACACGCAAGCCACCACAGTATGACAAGCTGACAGACAGGTGGTGGATATCTTTTAGCATTTGCATTATTTGATAAGAAAAAATGTTACATTGGTTGTGCCTTTCTACTATGCTGATCAATGTGCTCTCCTTTTCCCACACTTCCTGGTTATACAATGATACATACTGTAGAAATCTAAGAGGAAGACAAAGAAAAGTATCAGAAATAAATCAAAGTTACCCATAACTCTGCCATGCAAATGTAATTACGTCCAACATTTTGGAGTATTTCGTTTTGGATATAGTTTTGTATCCCGGTTTTATTACTAAACATTATATCATTTTTCTGTGTCATCGTAGGAGTCCCTAGGTGGTGTAAATGCTTAAGTGCTCGACTAGTGGCGGGAAGCTGGCAGTTCAAAGGCACCTAGGAAGACAGAACTGGCGATCTGCTTCTGAAAGATCACAGCCTTGAAAATCCCATGGAGCAGTTCTACTCTGCACACATGGGATCGCCATGAGTCGGAATCAACTCGATGTCAGCTAACAACAGCAACAACATATCATTGTAAAGTCTACAAAAAGATAAGTTTTGATGTGCGTGCATTATTCCATGGGAGTGTTTTTATAATAATAGATTTATCTATTCACCTAGCTTTACACATATAGGTTGATTTGGATTTTTTAAAAATCATAAATAATATTGTGATCAATATATTTCATGTACATCTCTTTGTCTATAGGTGAATTTTCTTCAAGATAAATTTCTAATGGAATTTATAGGATAATAGGGTAATTCTGCCAAGGGAATCATACAGTTTTAAAAAATTCCTTCAATTTTCATTGAGAGAAGATGTACTCATTTACAATCCTCTTAGAGTATGAAAACATTCACTTTACATGATCACTTATGCTGGCTATTGGGTCTTAAATTTTTTTTAAATTTTCTTGTACTTCAGGTGAAGGCTTACAGAACAAATAGTTTCTCATGAAACAGTAGTACACATGTTGTTTTATGACATTGGTTAACAACCC
>NW_004444043.1:1354808-1368939 GCF_000243295.1 Trichechus manatus latirostris
CTCTCAGGATTCTTTGTTTGTCTTTGGTTTTGGCGAGTGTGAATATGATATGTCTTGGTGATGTTCTTTTGGGGTCTCTTCTATATGGGGTTCGTTGAGCTTCTCGGGTGGCCAGCTTTTCATGTTTCATGATATTGGGGAAGTTTTCTGTCAGCAGTTTCTCAATGATCCTCTCTGTGTTTTCTGTTTTCTCCCCCTGTTCTGGAATTCCATTCACTCATAAATTTTTGCTTTTAATTGTGTCCCACATAACTCTCAGGGTCTCTTCATTTTTATTTGTTCTTTTTTCTAAGTTTTCCTGAAACAGAGTTGTATCCAGGTGTTTGTCTTCAATTCCACTGATCCTGTCTTCCACCGTTTCAAATCTGCTTCTCAGCCCTTCTATGACATCATCAATTTCTGAAAGCTTGTTGTTTATCTTTTGGGTTTCTGATTGTTGTCTTTGCATAATTTCTAGTTGTGAATTTATTTTGGCATTTTGTTCCTGCATCATCTTCCTGAGTTCTTCCAATTTTTTTCTGTATTTTCCATGAATTTGTCTATTTTTCCCTCATGTTTGTCAGCTTTTTGCCTCAGCTGTTGGAGAATTTCGAGTATTAGAGATTTGAATTCCCTATAAGGTAGTTCTAGTGCATTTTCTTCCACAAGAGAGTCATCTGGTGTTTTATTTTGGATGCCTACTGGAACCATCCTGTCCTGTTTTTGTAAATGTTTAGATATTGTCTCCTGTTTTCGGGGCATTCTGTAGTTATTTATCTCATTTATTGATTGTAGATTTATTTGTTTCATCCCTTTTTTTTAAATTCGGCTATGTCTGAGCAGGCAGACTGTGTGTTCTTTGTTGGTTGCTCGTCTGTGCGCTCATTTCTTTTCACCTCATTCTCCAACTGACAGGGTCAGTGACTCAGATATGGTACAGCAGGGCAGGTCTAGCTGAAGAGGAGTTACTGGGACGGGTTGTTTGTGGCACTTACTACAGCCACCAGAGCGGGTCGGTAATCAGTGCAGGGCAGGTTCTGGTAGGCCATGCCCATGCTGCTTGGTGGTGTGATGTCAAGCGCACAGTGCAGGTAGGCTGGATGCAGCGGGGAGATTGTTATGTGTAGAGCTAAGATGGATATGGGAGAGAGGAGAGAAGATCAGGAGCCGAAAACATACAAACAAACAAAAAACAATGCTGGGGGAGCTTGCCATTGGAATGGAGAGATGAGAGACTATGAAATGGAGAGAAACAGAAAGGGGAAGAGGAAGAAAAGAAAAGAATGAATAAATAAAATCAGAAAGGTTAAAGAACCGCAAAGTTCCCAGGGATCCCACTGGTGTAGCTATGAGGTCTGGGGAAGTCGCTCTCAGGTGTTGCAATACAGCCTGGCTAGAAGGCATAGAGGTATTTAACGCCTGGTATTCAGGGATCAGAAAGAGAAGGAAGATATAGAGGGACGAGATACTGAGCAATGAAGAAAGACAAAAAGGGAAAAAGAGGGAAAAGAAAACAAAACAAATTAAAAAAAAAAAAAAGAACAAGAAAGGCCCACCAAAAAAACAGAAAAAAAAATAACCAACAAAAAAAGAAATGCCCTTAGGGATCCCTCTGCATGTCTGTGAAAGCTGAAGGGGAGTTGCTTGCCACGCAGCTCCACCTGGCCAGAAGGGGCTCCCAACTCAAGAAAAGGAAAAGAAAAGAAACAAACAATTCAAAACAAACAAACGAACAAAAGTCCCGGGATCCCTCCTGCACAGTAGCCCAGACCGGGAAGCAGCTCCACACTCGAATGGAGCTCCACAGCCTCTCAGGATGAAGCAAAGATGGCGCACGGAGCCAGGTATTTGAGCAAAAGGAGGGGGAGGTGGTGACAGGTAAGGAAGAAATCAAAAGAAGCAGAAAAAAAAGCAACACTAGCAGCCAACAAATGGCACTCAGAGAGCCAGCTCGTGCGGGCTGGTGTTTCTCGGACAAAAGACTGTGTCCAAGGGAAGCAGAGGTGGCCGAGTGTGGGTTAAGAAGTGTAGGGAGTGGGAAAGTGTATATTACAAATTACCGGAGCTCTGCAGCCCCTCAGGAAGAAGCAAAGATGGCGCACGGAGCCAGGCACTCGAGAGAAAGGAGGGGGAGATGGCCAGAGGCAAGTGAGAAATCAAAAGAAGCAGAAAAAAAAAAAAGCAACACTAGCAGCCAACAAATGGCACTCAGAGAGCCAGATAATGCTGGCTGGTGTTTCTAGACAAGAGACTGTGTCTGTGGGAAGCGGAGGGGGCCGAGTATGGGTGAAGAAGGTTAGAGAGTGGGAAAGCGTATATCACAAATTGCCGGCGCTCTGCAGCCCGTCAGGAAGAAGCAAAGATGGCGCACGGAGCCAGGCACTCGAGAGAAAGGAGGGGGAGATGGCCAGAGGCAAGGTAGAAATCAATAGAAGTGGAAAAAGCAACACCAACAGCCAACAAATGGCACCCAGAGAGCCGCCCGCTTGGGTGTGTGGAATCCAAGCAGCCAACGCTTCCCGGTCAAGAGACCGTGGCTGCAGGAAGCAGAGGAGGCTGAGCCAGGGCAAAGAGGGCTGGGGGGTGGGAAAGCGCACACCGCAAATTACCGGTTGTTTTGTCTCCCGCTGGATGCTCCGTGAGGCTGCTCTCTCATACCCCCATTTGCTGGTCTCTGATAGGAGTCCAAGATGGTGGATCCGCGCTGCGTTAGCTGGTAGGGGACCTCTGCATGAATCTCTCCTCGCTCTCCATTCTCTGTCAGATTTCTCACTCCATTTGGTGCTTGGCTGAGTTCTTTATCTCTTCATTTGATGTTTTAGGGTTTCAGGATTGTTGTATTCTCTGTTCAGCTTAGTTTTTTGGATCTTTGCTGTGGAGGGACTGCGTAGTGCTTCTGCCTAGAGCGCCATTTTGCCGGAACTCTTAAAATTTTTTTGATAGATGAAAAATATTTAACTATTGTTTAAATTACATTTAAAAAATTCATAAGATTTAGGTTTTTCATGTGCTTATTACCATTAGCATATCTTTTTTTTGTGTGTGAATTTACTGTTTATTTCTTTTGTCCATTTTTCTATGGGTTGTTTTGTATGAATTGTAGGAGCTCTTTATATATAAAGGATATTAACCTATTATGTTTTTGTGGAAAACAATTTTTTCCAATTGTTACTTGCCTATCTATGTATAGAAGCATTTAATTTTTATGTTACCAAATCTATTTCTTCTTTTGTTGATATGCTTATAAAGTTCTTTGGCACCCAGATAAGATCTGATTTTCTTCTTTTTATATAAATCTTTAATTTGTCAATTTTTCAGGGGTTTACTTTGGGGTATAGTGTGAAATGAAGTATTTATTTCATTTTTTTCTCAAGTGGTGTGATCTTTTTTTTCCAGATCAGTTTGTCCACTACTCTTCTGTCATAATTTCATCTTGCCATGTGCACAATCCTTACATATACCAGGTTTGCTTGGGGGTGTTCCATGCTTTTTCATTGACTATTCTTATTTATCACCACTGCATTTTAGTAGTGGTAACATTACACAATACATTTGCTAGAGCAAGTAGAATGATTTTACTTACCTTGCTCATTTTCAGAAATACTGCTTTCAAAGTAGCTAACATTACAGTATTGTCCAACATGAACTATGTCACGGTCTTTCAAGAATATCACATTTTATTAACCATAAGATGTGCTCATTTTAAGTTTCACCTTTGAAAGTGAGATGTGTCTTGCACATGTTATGAAATAGTTACTAGTACATTGGTCACAGCCAGTAATATTGTTGTCATTTCAATTACATTTTGTGCATTGTTGGCATTACATATACTGAATTTGTATAATTTAGATGTCCTCAAAATTGCACTATGATTACACGTTGAAAGAAAAGTTATTGTATGCAGAATGATGTGAAAATTGAACAGAAAGGTGAATTTGTTGGAGGAGAGATTGCAATTTCATATTTTTTTAGCAAAGAAGCAACTATGTGCTTTATCTGGCCCAAGCAAGGAAGATGCCTGCAGGAAGATAAAGCTGTGCTATAGGTTGTTACTAAGAGACAAGAAATTTCAAAGCAATGAGCAGCATATGTGGCTGGTTCATGTATTGTGCAAGACTATTTATAAGGCATCACACATTAGAATATCAGAAACTTATTGTTGACGTTGAACATACTTAGTTTCTAGCATCATGTGATTGAGTGAAAGAAAAGTGTTGGCATCAAAACTTGCAAAACAGGGATCAGTTACTTGGAAGAAAATGTTGGAGAGGGTAGTGGAGCATTTTTTAAAAAAAATTCTGCATCACCAATCCTCTTGAAAGCATCAAGGATGATGTAGTGATCAAATCTCTGTCTAAATATGCCTAAAGCAGTACTTTCAGTAAGTATACATTTTTTCTTAAGTGAGAAGAAAAGATTGCATTAAAGTTTAATTGCCAGCATTGGTATTATATAAAATAATGGTGTATCTTCTGATCAATACATAGTATCTTAGATTGGATGATAAACATTAGTTGCTCCGATTATTTTCTTCTTTAGCAAGTTGGTGTACCCATAGGGTGAATCTATTTTTGTCCCATAGGACTCTAAAAGCTCCAGATTTTCACATCTCAGCAATAAGAGCCTTGCTAAAGTTTGTGAAGTATGTAATAGCCCTGCAACTTCCATGTAGGAAACCTCTATTACAATTAGTAAGTTTGAGAACTGGGAAGTGGCTCTTCTAAGTCCAATTTATATCTAGGGCTCCTCTTTCCAAATTCCTTTCACTTAAAGTCATTTTTAAGGCTACCCCAAGTCATTTGGGGCAGTTCTGAGTATCCATCCATGCATGACTCCAACCTACAGTTTCTAACAAGACTTTTGGTATCTTAGTTCCCTAAACCCGAGCTCTTCTGTGAAGCCACCTCAGAACAAACAGAGGAGAACTGATGGCTTCTACTCTCTTATCCTGAGAAGTGTTTGAATTTGAATATGTGTTTTTTTCATACATGTACTTAAAAAGTTGATCTAAATTTTCTCTCTCTTGTTCCACCTTTACCAATCTCTCTTGCCAGTGGTCCCAACAGTTTTGGACAGCTTTCCCCTTCCTTGGGTAGTTGGTGTTTTTTTTGATGCCAGAGACCACTTCTGGGTGACTGTCCTCCTAGACCTTCCGAGTTTTCTTTCCTTTCCCTCTCTGTGTTTCCTGGTACTTCTAGCACTCTTAACAAAGTGTAAAATGCCTCTTTCACCTTTTACCTTTTTCCACCTCATCTTCCTTTGTACTAAATTTGCAATCTCTGGAACATGGTCATTACCCAGAATGCTAAATATAGGTCAACTGATGTTGCTGTGAAAAGCACTATATAAAAAGGAAAGCGTACAGCTTCTCTGTGCTAATTACAGCGAAAACACAAGATAGGTATACTGCCCTGCTCTGAGACAAAAAGTGACTCTATGCTCTAGTTTGTGTTGTGTGTAGTAGTATCATTCCACAAAAGGATTGAGTAAGAAAATAAAAGCTTGATAAACTGTACACATAGCATATCCAACAAATTTACAAACATTTTAAAAAATAATCCTTTTTTTCTACTGACTTGCTGTACTACCTTTACCATATACACCAGTCTTACAAGTTACCATAGTTTCATGTATTTTGTATTATAATTGTATCTTTGAAGAAATCCTAGGCCAGGTATATAGGACACAGAATCAGGAAGTAGTTAAGGGTAGGAAGACTCTCTTGCCTCTTTGTAGGCTTGGTAGTTTTAAAATATATCCAAAATTTTTTAGACTATTCTCCCAATTCAAGGTGGGGCCCAATTCTTCTCTCCTTAAGTATGGACTAGACTTAGTAACTTGTTTCTAACAAATAGAATATGACAGAAATGATGGTATGTGACTTTTGAGACAAGGTCATAAAGGCATTGCATCCTCCACATTGCTCTCTCTCTTCACCACGCTATCTGGGGGGAAGCCTGTTGCCATTTTGTGAGGACACTCAAGCAGCGTACAGAGAGGCCCATGTGACAATGAACTGAGCCATTTGGCAGAAGTACTAAGGCCTCCAGCCAACAGCTATATGAGTGACTATCTTGGAAGCAGATCTTCCAGCACCAACTAAGCCATCCCCAGATGACATCTTGATTGCAACCTCAAAAAAGTCCCTGAGCCAGAAACGTTGAGCTAAGCCACTGCCGAAATCCTGATCTACAGAAATTGTGACATAATACATGTTCGTTGTTTTAAACTGCTAAATTTTGGTATAATTTGCAATAGATAACTAAACAGAAGCAAATGATATAGTCATGGTAGATTATATATCCAAAACATTCCATGATGGAAATAAACACAGTCCCGTGTGAGTAAGCTTCTAGGATGAGATCAGTATGCCCTATCTTGGTCACACTAGTTTATGTATCCTATTCCCAACATATCAATTGCCTTCCTTCTATCACTTCGTGTGGGAATAGCCTCCTGATTTCCAGTCACTATATGGAAGAGGGAAGATTATCTGTTCTATTCCAAAAGTCATGGCAAGCACTATACTATGTATATAGTTCTGGGAAGCTATTATCCACACTGAAAGATGAAGATTTCAAGACACAAACTACAGCAGGCTAACCAAAGCAGTTAGCATTGTCAGAACTATAATTTAATTTTTGAAATTTGTAATTTTCACCATATCTCCTTTCACTAGGAGTCAAGTTGATGTACATTATCATTGATACACATTATTATGGGTAATTCTATAAGTATAAAAATGAATCCAGAGAATAAAAAGAAGGAAGGAAAAAAGAAATAACAGTTATTGAGGACTCACTATATTCTAGGTATTGAACTAGGCCAAATCAATATACCAAAAATTATATATATTAATATATAGTTACTGTAATTGCTCTACCTCCTTTGCTACTAACTTTGTTGCTGGTAATATGTTTATACTCTTAATTTGCCTCTCTACTTGCCTGTACAATCAAATTTCCCTTGGCCTTAGTTACTTTTTCCTATACTTTTCATCTCTTATCGTGCATTTAGTGATTTAAAAATAATCAAATAACAACTCTGTCAAAATTATGATCAAATCCCCCCCCCCAATTTTCTTCCACCATTTTTTTTTATATGGGAAGCTCTCATCTTCATCTATCATGACCTGTGATTTCTTCTTGCATGTCCACTTTAGACATAAATGCCTCATTAACAGATATCACATGAGGCTTAGTGGACAATGATGGAAAAAAACAATTCAAAAAATGGTGTTGTGATTGTAATAAAGAAGAAATAGACCATTGGTGGAAATACAAAATACATGGTCCCTGCGAAAGCTCATTGTTTTTCAAATATTCTTGTACACGATCATACTCTTGTACACGATCTCCTGATTATAGGTGACTCTCATCAATTACTCAAGTGACTTTTGTTCCTCTTTCTTTGCCTGAAATTACAATGTTATGCCAGTAGTTGGACTCTTTCAGGAGTGTATGGTCCAAACAGCCAGATTTTAGACACAGGTAACACTGAGATAAATTAGTAACTTTGCCCATTTATCATAAAAAGTAAACCCGTTAAAGTCAAAAAGCAAGTTTCTGAAAGAAAGATAAACACTGGATCTACTCTGAGTTAGTGCCAAGTCTAACCCTGATTTATCTCTGAGTTTGCCTCGACTGTTTCTTTCAACTTGATTTTGTAAAGATTAATTCAAAGTATCCACGGTGTATGTACATAGGCAAGGATTTTGGGCTTTGCTGGGTTTTCAAATGAAAGGTTTGCCTACATTCTATAAAACACAGACAAAGCCTTAGTCATCCTTTCCAACCTTCCTACTTAACAAACTGCTGCTTTTAAAGAAGAGAAAGACCATCTATATTATTGGTAAGACAGGGATAAAAGAAATAAGTTACAAGTGTTTTCAACTTCTCCCACTCCTCAACAAACCATCTCAAAAAATGGAGCGGAAATTTTTTTTTGCTTTCTGTGTGAGTTCCTAGGCATTCTTTTGCTGAACAGAATTCTAATAAAGGAGAAAAGAGGTGAACTGAAAGAAAACAGAGAGGTTAGTGTATATTAAAGAGGCTGCACCAGAGACAGATCAGGGAGGATACAAGAGATGCTGCATTGGCTAGGTTGGGAGAGAGTTTTCGGGAGTTTGAACTACCAGGAAAGCAAATACTTTGGGGCAGCAGCCATACGTGGAAGGAGTCAACAGTACTGGAAATAGAATGTTTCAGAAGTTTATCTGTGAATTCCGGATGCATTCCCTCTTTGGTGTTTTTATGAAAAGCTAAAGTAAACCTTTACATTGTTTTTCAATTATTTTGGATGCTGGGCTGATGCTTCTTTAATGTGAAATTATGCCTACAAGGGACCATGAGATGGCTTGGCTTTAGACAGATAACACATTTTATAAGCTTCTTCTTTTTTTTTTTTTTTTTTTTGTGAGGGATGGATGCAACTGACTCCAAATTGCCCCTCATATTTAAATTCTACTGTATACCTGTTGTCATGGATTGAATTGTGTCCCCCCAAAGTATCTGTCAACTTGGCTAGGTCATGATTCCCAGTATTCTATGATGGTCTACCATTTTGTCATCTGATGTGATATCCCTATGTGTTGTGAATCCTATCACTATGATGTTAATGAGATGGATTAGCGGCAGTTATATTGATGAGATCTACAAGATTAGATAGTGTCTTAAGATAATCTCTTCTGAGATATAAAAGAGAGAAGCGAGCAAAGAGACATGGGGACCTCATACTACCAAGAAAGCAACACCAGAAGGAGAGCGTGTCCTTTGGACCAGGTGTCCCTGCACCAGAGAAGCTCCTGGTCCAGGGGAAGATTGATGAGAAGGGCCTTCTCCAGAGCCAACAGAGAGAAAGCCTTTCCCTGGAGTTGACACCCTGAATTTGAACTTCTAGCCTAATAGACTGTGAGAGAATAAACATCTGTTTGTTAAAGCCATCCCTTGTTGTATTTCTGTTATAGCAGTACTGGATGACTAAGACACCTATTTATGATGTTTCCCTTAGCAACAAGCTATGCAACACACAATACACCATTTAAACTGGTTTTGTGAGATTGAAATTCAAGAACTAACCAGTAATAGATTAAAGATTCCATAGAAGAATCCTGATCAAAAGGGAGAAAATGCAGAACAGAATTTCAAATTCTCATGGCCTCCAGACTTCTTGAGTCATGGAGGGTGGGTGAACACCTGAAACTATTGCCCTGAGATAACCTTTAGACCTTAAACCGAAAATATCCCCTGAAGTCATCTTAAAACCATAGTTCAGCTTACCTAGTAAAAAAGGTCTGCCTTGAGCATTATGCTCTTTTAAGAACTATCTGTATGGGATCAAACTGACAACAACTCTAACGATTAGATAGGAAACTTAGTGGGCAGTGAGTTTATGTTAATGAAGGAGGAACAACTCATAAAAGGAGGGTGAGAATGGTTGCACAACTCAAAGAATGTGATCAATGTCACTAAATCGTACATGTAGAAACTGTTGAATTGGTGTATGATTTGCTGTATATATTCTCAACAAAATAAATAAAATTTAGAAAAAACAACAAAAAAGAACTAAGCAGTGAAACATAATATGCAGACGTAAGAAGGTGGCAAAGCTCACTCTTCCAAAGTGGCTCCACCTGACTTTTCTACTCCACCCTGCTCCATCCCCATCTATCTTTAATGATTTAGCCACCACCTTAGCCCAGGGCTTTATGCCTTCACAAAGTTAGTCTGTTACCTCCCATTTGAGGTTACCACTTAATTCTGCTGGACTTTAGTCTGTCACTGAGTTTCAATTCTCTCACAGCTGGTCTTATCAGCCAGTTTCTGTCTGGCTCCCTCTTTAAGTGGCAGGCCTCACGGGTTCCCTTGGGTCACAATTATTTTCTATTTCCAAGCAACCTTTTGAAAGTGCTTGTGGTCAAAAGAAACAAAGACATACTTATTTTTACTGGAAATCCAATCTAGCAAGATCTGCTCTCTCTTAGAACATTTTATCCGGAAACAACAAACAGAACTTTATAGGGCTTGAAATAGAGATGCATAGTGTTGTCACTCAATCATTTAGATGTTAAAGTAAAAATATCAATGGACAAATAATTTGATATGTATTTGCATATTAAGTTAAGAACTCAATGTTTATTATTTCTCAGAAGGCCCAGTTAACTACTGGCTGAGGACCAAATTTCCCATTGTGATCACATAAATTTGGCAACTGCGCAATGAGTATGGCCAGGTGGATTAGGTTATAGTAAAAAGGACAGGAAAAATATTCTATTTTGTTAACATAAGGTATCTTCTGAGCTGAAACAAATAACTAGCATTCAGTTGTGAAAGCTGAGTCTCTCATTACTAGGCAAGTGAAACTATGGTTGAAAATTTCTTAAGAACATTTTCACCGAATGTTGAGGAGGGAGGTATGCACATATATATTTCAAATTTGTTTTTATTGGGGTTCAAAGTTTGTGAGTGAGAAACATATCATACTATATGGTTAAATTTGTCAGGGAAACAAGAGCCAGTTAATATCTGAGAAACTCTTGTCAGGATATATTGTCTGTGTGTGTGTGTGTGGTGGTGGGGTGGTTGATGATATAAGATACATTCTTGATATCTTGATTGCATACATAGGAAAAATGATTTGTTCAGACTTTGCCTCTAACATTTTCTTTGTGAATAACTCAACTGTTAGGTTTTGAAAGATTCTAAGTTGGAACAATTAAAAAACAATAATACACAAGCACACAATTGAATTCATTAAGACCCACACTAATTACATTTGAAACAAAATTTCATTGAAGTTGACCACCTTTCTCTGCATCCCTGATTCACTATAGTAAGAGTTCTCAACTTACTGTATTCAGAGTTGTCAAGTGGTTTCATGCTAATGGGAATATTTAGAATATCTCATACTTTTAAATGAGAGAGAGAGAAGGAAGAACATAAATAGGAGAGGGAAATGGAATCAACTTTCAATTACCTGGGCTAATGGAGTATGGATTAAACAAAATGGATACAATCAGTCTCAGGGTTGTTTTTTTTTTTTTTGTCACTACCACAACAACGATTTCTTACTCTCAGAGACTGGAATCTCAGATCAGGGGAGAGGTGGAACTGGGAGGCAATCTGGAGAAAGATTTCTAGGGTAGCGATTGGAATCAGATGGTTTTTATGCAACCCCTTTAAAGACTGCTCAGTGAATTTTATTCCTTTCATGGACAATCAAATATAATGATTTCCTCTAGCTTCTTTCCCCAAATCAGTCCACACCTCTACCTCATTCTTACCAAGTATAATATAAAGGAAGGAGTGGGTCTAGCTGACACGTCTGTTATATTTCTCCCAATAACAATATAATTATCATTATTGTATATTCCTTTATTAAGATGTTTGGAGGAATATATAGGAAAATACATAAAAGGAATTATGAGAATCAAGCCTAAAAATATATTTCTGACCATATAATCTTGAGTAAACCCAATGAGAAAGGGAAGGGGAGAGCGATTACAGAAATCAATATGGTGGCACAGGGTTTTTTTCTGGTAGTTTCAGATTTTAGAACAAAATGTAAACGAGAGAGAAGGAGGGCCAGATAACCAAAAGAGAAATACAAGAGAGCAGTGTGAACCAATAACAAGGCAATTACGAAGACTGAGCAAGAGACAGTCAAGACGTACTTTGACCATTTTATTTGGAGAAAGGAAGTGAATCCACGTAGTGTACGTTTACTGGTTGTCTCCCTAGAATTCATTCCCTACTTTTTATGTCACTAAGGCCCCAATTTTCTTTTGGATAACTCACTCTCATACATGAAGTCTGTGTGGAAATGATCCCAGCTTCAGTTACAGGGATAAGCCTTGGTTTACTTAACCCCATCAGTTTATCCTCCCCCCTAACCACAATGTTTAGCTCAGGGTTGGACATCTAATGCAGTTAGGGATAATGAGAAGGTATATATTCCAGGACTTATGCCAGAGCTGTTAGACATTCTCTTTCTCTGAGACAAGCTGGTGTAAAGAAGGTGTGAGATGTTGAACTGCTCTAGCCATTTTTCTACCACACGGGGGAAAGCCTTGAAACTAGATGGAAGACCATAGAAGGCAGAGGAGAAGAAAAGAAAAAATGGATCCAGTGAGTTGCTAGGTCATACATCACCTGAACTGGAATTACCTCTGGAATTTTAAATTTCATGAGATAATAAATACAATATTATTAAAGGTGTTTGAATTTAATTGAGTTTTGCTGTCACTTGCAACCAAAATATTCTTAACCGCAAAGGAACAGGTCTCCTTTCCATGGAAGAGAGTATACATTAACTGGGAACTACACTTTTTTTTAATAATTTTTTTTCTGAGTACTTTCACATTTTAATCCTCACACTATCTCCAAGAGTAGGGTTAACAATAGACTTTAGCAGGCCTAAAGCCTTAACCTGAAAGGGGATGTCCACTGGGGAAATTGACACCAAGAGGCAGAACTCCCAAAGACTCATTCTTGTGGGAATGTCTTGGGGGTGTTACCAATTACTGGCACCTAGTGGACAGGAGGACACATAGTCTCCAGAATAGTTGAGAGAGACCAGAAGAGTTCAAAGGAAAGAAAAACTTTCGTAAGAATTTGAAAGCATCTTCACAATGATCAGGAGATATCTTGATGGTAGGCTATCTTTATGGGGTTTTGAAGGTCAGGGAAGCTTGCCTCTACAAAGAGGATTGTTGCTGTTTCTTCTGATCTATGAAGCCATCTGTGTGAAGTCAGTTGTATTTATTCTTTAACAATGTTAAAGGAACTTGTATCTCTTGTCTGTTGGTGTCCTGTTAATCACAGTACTGTTCTGATTAAACACTGTACTGTTGAATATTATCAAATGCCCATTTTATGGTAGGGCACCTGTAGGTAAGAGAGGTTAAATAACTTGCTGAAGATCACACAATGAATTAATTGGAGTTCCAGGGCCTGAAACTTTGACTATCTTCACAGCCCATGTGTTTTCCAAAATATGATTTTGCTTCTGTCTTCTCAGGGTGAATGATTTTCAAACCGGGAAGGATGGATAAAGTATTTCTAAGAGGAAGTTAAAGTACTAAACAGATGAGTAGACCAAGGAAGCACCTGGACTTGTTACTTGAATTTCAGACTTCCAGGCCCAGCTGAACTATATATTATGGGATTGATAAACTTATAGATGACTTTAATATTTGAGAAATTGTGGAACAGAGACAGTAAACATTGTTCTCCAAAGGGGTAAAGGTGGATTCTGGAATTACAGACTGGTAATTTATAATCTCTGGCCCAGATTGCTTCTCAAAACTCTGGAACTACATATCTGTGATGTTATAATTAACATTCATTTGATGTAGTTAAGTAAATGTTTTCTAGAAGAGTTAAGTTGTGACTAGATTCTAAGCTGTCCTTTGCATGTGGTATAGCATACTTTTATTAAAAAAGAACACTTCTCACATTTTTAAAAAAAGTTTTATATTATTATTGTACTTTAAGTGAAAGTTTACAATTTAAGTTAGTCTCTCATACAAATATTTATACATACATTGTTATGTGACCCTAATTGCTCTCCCTGTGCTGGGACAGCACTCTCCTCCTTTCCACCCCTGATTTCCCAGATCCATTCAACTTGCTCCTGACCCTCTCTGCCTTCTCATCTTACCTCCAGACAGGAGCTGCCCATTTAGTCTTATGTATCTATTTGAGCTAAGAAGCACACTCTTCTTGAGTATCATTTTATGTCCCACAGTCCAGTCTAATCTGTGACTGAAGAGTTGGCCTCGGGAATAGTTTTAGTGCTGGGTTGACAGATCCCAGGGGCCATGCTCTCTGAGGTTCCTCCAGTCTCAGTGAAACCATTAAGTCTGGTCTTTTCACTAGAATTTGAATTCTGAACCCCACTTTTCTCCTCTTCCAACAGGGACTCTCTGTTGTGTTCCCCATCAGGGCAGTTATTGGTGATGGCCAGGCACTGTCTAGTTCTTCTGGTCTCAGGCTGTTGCAGTCTCCAGTTTATGTGGCCCTTTCTGTCTCTTGGGCTAATGCTTTCCTTGTGACTTTGGTGTTCTTCATTCTCCTTTGCTCCAGGTGAGTTGGGACCAATTGATGCATCTTAGACGGCCACTCACTGGCTTTTAAGACCCCAGATGCCACTC
>NW_004444043.1:1370195-1389387 GCF_000243295.1 Trichechus manatus latirostris
TAAAGAGACTGTCTTTTCCCCAATTAATGGACTTTGGGCCTTTGTCAAATATCAGCTACTCATAGATGGATGAATTTATGTCTGGGTTCTCAATTCTGTTCCGTTGGTCTATGTATCTGTTGTTGTACCAGTACCATGCTGTTTTGACTACAGTGGAGATATAATAGTTTCTAAAGTCAGGTAGTTTGAGGCCTCCCACTTTGTTCTTCTTCTTCAGTAATGCTTTAATTATCTGGGACCTCTTCCCTTTCCAAATGAAGTTGGTGATTTCTTTCTCCATGTTATTAAAAAATGCCGTTGGAATTTGGATCAGGATTGCATTGTATCTGTAGATCGCTTTGGGTAGAATTGACATTTTCTCAATGTTGAGTCTTCCTATCTATAAGCAAGTCTTCCTATCCATTTATGCAGGTCTCTTTTGGTTTCTTGCAGTAGTGTCTTGTAGTTTTCATTGTATGGGTCTTTTGCGTCTCTGGTTACATTTATTCCTAAGTATTTTATCTTCTTGGGGGCTATTGTAAATGGTATTGATTTGGTGATTTCCTCTTGGAAGTTCTCTTTGTTGGTGTAGACCAATTCAACTGTTTTTTGTATATTTATTTTGTATCCTGAAACTTTGCTGAAATCTTCTATTAGTTCTAGTAGTTTTCTTGTGGATTCTTTGGGATTTTTCTGTATAAGATCATATCATCTGCAAATACAAATACTTTGACTTCTTCCCTACAAATTTGGATGCCCTTTATTTCTTTTTCTAGCCTAATTGCTCTGGCTAGGACCTCCAGTACAATGTTGAATAAGAGTGGTGAGAAAGAGCACCCTTGTCTGGTTCCCGTTCTCAAGAGGTATGCTTTCAGACTCTCTCCATTTAGGATGATGTTGGCTGTTGGCTTTGTATAAATGCCCTTAATTATGTTGAGGAATTTCTCTTCTATTCATATTTTGTTGAGAGTTTTTATCATGAATGGGTATTGGACTTTGTCAAATGCCTTTTCTGCATCAATTGATAAGATCTATTTCATTTAATTCTGCTCTAATCCTTATTATTTCCTTTCTTCTGGTGCCCGGGGGCTTCTTTTGCTGCTGTCTTTCTACTTGTTGCAGTTGTAGGGTTAATGTTTTGATTTTGGCCCTTTCTTCTTTTTGGATATGTGCATTTATTGCTATAAACTAACCTCTGAGCACTGCTTTTGCTATGTCCCAAAGGTTCTGGTACAATGTGTTTTCATTCTTGTTTGATTCTATGAATTTCTTTATTCCATCCTTAATTCTTTCTATATCCCAGTAGTTTTTAAGCAAGGTGTTGTTCGGTTTCCATTTGTTTGATTTTTTTTTCCTTGCTTTTAAAGCTTTATGGTCAGAAAAGATGCTTCGTAATATTTCGATGCTTTGAATTCTGTTAAGGCTGCTTGCTTTATGGCCTAATATGTGGTCTATTCTGGAGAATGTTCCATGTGTACTGGAAAAGAAAGTATACTTGGCTGCTGTTGGGTAGAGTGTTCGGTATATGTCCAAGAGATCAAGTTGGTTAATTGTAGTATTTAGATCTTCCGTGTCTCTATTTAGCTTCTTTCTGGATGTTCTGTCCTTCATCGGAAGTGGCATGTTGAAATCTCCTACTATAATTGTGGAGTTGTCTATCTCTCTTTTTAATGCTGTTAGAGTTTGTTTTATGTATTTTGGAGCCCTGTCATTGGGTGTGTAAATATTTATTCTACTTATGTTCTTCTGGTGTATTGACCCTTTAATCGTTATATAGTGTCCTTCCTTATCCTTTGTGATGGATTTTACTTTAAAGTCTATTTTGTCAGAGATTAATATTGCCACTCCTGCTCTTTTTTGAGTGTTGTTTGCTTGATATATCTTTTCCCGTCCTTTGAATTTTAGTTTGTTTGTGTCTTTAAGACTAAGGTGTGTCTCTTGCAGGCAGCATATAGATGGATCATGTTTTTTCATCTAATCTGCCACTTTCTGTCTCTTTATTGGTGCATTTAGTCCATTTACATTAGGCAAAATTATTGATAGGTATGAGTTTAGTGCTGTCATTTTGATGTCTTTTTTTGTGTGCTGTTGACAAGTTTCTTTGTTCCACTTAATTTTCTGTGCTGAGTCATTTTTCTTTATGAATTTTCTTTTCATCGTTTTCATTGTTGTTGATTTTGTATTTGCTGAGTCTTTATATGTTTCTTGTTTCTTTTATTTTGATGTGTAGGATGGTCACTTTCTTTTGTGGTTACCTTAATATTTATCCTTATTTTTCTAAGTTTAAAGCAGTCTTTTATTTCTTTATATTGCCTTGACTTTCTCTGCATAAGAAAAATCTATATCTACATTTTTTAGTCCCTCTTATTCGTTTTAATGTTGTCATTTTTTACATATTGACATCTCGGTTTCCCTATTTTCAGTATTTTAGCTTTGATTTATTTTTATGACTTCCCTATCTGGGTTGATACCTGGTTGTTCTGTCCTATGTTCTAATCTTGGGTTGTTATCTGATGTTACTGATTTTCTAACCAGAGGACTCCCTTTAGTACTTCTTGTAATTTTGGTTTGGTTTTTGCAAATTCCCTAAGCTTCTGTTTATCTGGAAATGCCTTAATTTCACCATCATATTTGAGAGACAGTTTTGTTGGATATATAATTCTTGGCTGGCAATTTTTTTCCTTCAAGGCTTTATATATGTCATCCCATTGCCTTCTTGCCTGCATGGTTTCTACTGAGTAGTCTGAGTTTATTCTGATTGGCTCTCCTTTGTAGATGACATTTTGTTTATCCCTAGCTGCTCTTAAAATCCTCTCTTTATCTTTGGTTTTGGTAAGTTTGATTATAATATACATTGGTGACTTTCTTTTGGGATCTACCTTATGTGGGGTTCAATGAGCATCTTGAATAGATATCTCTCATCTTTCATGATATCAGGGAAGTTTTCTGCTGACAAATCTTCAACAATTCTTTCTGTTTTTTCTGTTATCCTGTTATTCTGTTCTGGTACTCCAACCATTTGTATGTTATTCCTCTTGATAGAGTCCCACATAATTCTTAAAGTTTCTTCATTTTTTTAAAAAATTCTTTTATCTAATTGTTCCTCAAATAAGTTGGAGTCAAGTGCTTTGTCTTCAATCTCACTAATTCTGACTTCCATTGCCTCAGTTCTGCTCCTATAACTTTCTATTGAGTTGTCTAATTCTGAAATTTTATTGTTAATCTTCTGGATCTCTGATTGCCATCTCGCTATAGATTCTTGCAGCCTGTTAAATTTGTCACTATGCTCTTCTCTAATCTTCTTAAGTTCCTGTATTACTTTGTCTGTGTTTTGCCTAATTTCCTTCCTTATCTCTTGAAGAGTTCTGTATATTAATCTTTTGTATTCTGACTCCTATAATTCCAAGAAATTATCTTCCTCTGGAAAATTTGATTCTTTATTTTGGGAGCTTGCTGATGCCATCATGGATTGCCTCTTTATGTAATTTGATATTGACAGTTGTCTCCAAGCCATCAATAAGTTACTATATTTATTTATTTTATGTTTGCTTACTGTGTCCTAGCTTCTTGTTTTGTGTTGATATGCCCAAATAGGCTGCTCATGTGAGCTAGCTGATTACTGGCACCCCTGAAGCTCCAACATATTGCCACCAAGTTGCCAGACCTGCCACTAAGTATGTGAGCCCAGGTGTCTGCCCACTCCTCCTGTACAGATTCAGCTTAGTTGTCCAGGTAGTTGGACACCAAGTGTGTGGTGCAGGCTCTCAACTACAGTCTTAGTCACACATGGGTGATTGGTGTAGGCACAGGTGTCTGGCTGTAGCAGGGGGTCACATGCTGAGCAAAGCAGGGGGCTGATGACTGCCCCCGACTGTCTGGGATGAAAGCATGTCCCTGTTCCCTAGAGCACGTAGGTGGGTGGGTTTTGCAGCCGGATTATGAGCACCCAATGCTGTTGGCTGTAAGGATTGGGGGTCACCACTTATTCTTGGGCCCCTGTTGCAGGTGGCTACGTGGCATGGTTGGAGCCACCAGTCCTCAGGCCCCTGATGTGGGTAGGTGAAGACCCTGCTTAATGGGCAGAGCAGTGTCTAATGTCACAAACCTGCCACTTCACAGCTGAAACTGTTGAAGTTAGACTTAAGGTATACATCCTGTTATACTGTGGTAATGAGGGCCTATCCGTTGAAATGGGCCCACACAAGTCTCTGCAGGGGGAAAGGCACTCAGAGTCCATGGACCCCTTATGCCTGTGCCCAGGCAAAGGAGCTGTGCCTACCCTGAGTTCCTGGCTTAGGGGAGCTGGCAGATTATTTTTTCCCATTTGTTAATTTGTTCATTCTCCAAGGCCGGGAGAATGGCTTAGGGCGCATGACAGGTCCTACTTCAGACCCAGGGACTTGGCAATCACTGAAGCTGTCTTGGACCCAGTGCAGAGCAGGGAGCAGGTAAGTAAATGGGAGAGAGGTTTTTCCCAAAGGGGAGTGTTTTTGATCCACATGGTAGGCCAGACACAAGTACTTATCTTTCGCTGATTGAGGGCTGCTTCTCACTGGTTCTGGATGGCTGAGTAGATGTTCTGCTGCTGGGTCTCTCGCAATGTGTAAAATGCCTCACAAGCACTGTTGTTTGCCTGCCTCACTGAGCACAATGAGCTGTTCCGGCTTGAAGGGCTCAGGCTCCCGCCTGGTCAGTTCTGGCAACTCCTCACTGCTTCCGAACCGTCTCTCCCTCTTCCTGCCACTCAGTCCAATTCCTCAACTTTGCCTTGGATGTTCAGGGCTCCTAGATTGTTTTTTCAGGTCTTTGTTTTAAGAGGGACCACTGGAAGCATCTGATTAATTCACCAATTTGGCCCCACCTCCTGTTTATCACATTTGAGGATGCTACAAAGATGGAAGGAGTAGCTAATATATTAGATAAAATAATCAATATCCAAAGTGATCTTGAGAAAATTCTGGGAAAAGATTGTAGAGGAAGAGGGACTACAGAATTACCCTCTCCTAGTACTATAGCCAGAGTGCTCCTTAGAAGTGAGGGTGGCAAGACATCGTCTCACATGCTTTGGATGTGTTATCAGGAGGGATCAATCCCTTGAGAAGGACATCATGTTTGGTAAAGTAGAGGGTCAGTGAAAAAGAAGAAGACACCTCAACAAGATAGATTGACACAGTGGCTGCAACAATGGGCTCTGGCAAAACAACGATTGTGAGGATGCTGCAGGACCAGGTAGTGTTTCGTTCTGTTGTTCACAGGGTCATTATGAGTAAGAACAAACTTGACGGTACCTAACAACAACAACAACAACAACAACAGTATAAAATAAATTAAAATTAATAAGAAGAAACAAACAAAAAAACAAAACTCAAACCAACAGTCAAAAATTCATAAGCAGCAAACAAACAAGGAAACACAGTTAAATTCATGTTACAAAATGTAAAAGTGGTGACCAAGGATAGAAACAAGTCATTTTTTTTTCAGTACAGGGCAGCTCCTAGCACTACCCACAAAACAAAACTGAAGAAAGAAAGGGAGCTGATAAAAATTTCAGAATTTTTTTTACTAAAGTTTGTAAATGAGAAGAGAAGCAAACTGAGGAATAAAGTTGGGACAGAGTTAAGGAAAAAAATCCCCAGTTGTTTGCTATGGAGTCAACTTTGGCTCATAGTGTACCCATATGACAGAGTTGAACTGCCCCATAAGGTGTTCTTGGCTGCAGTCTTTACAGAAGCAGATCATCAAGTCTTTCTCTCACAGGGCTACTGGGTGGATTCAAACCACCAACATTTCCTTTAAGACTCAAGCACTTAACTGTTGTGCCACCATGGCTCCTTTCCCCAAATATAACCAATAGGTCTTCTGAATCTTCAGGGAATTTCAGTTTCTTCAGTTTCCCTAGTTTCTTTTTTTCTATTAAAATAATATTAACTTTTTTAAATGAAAATATTATGCTTAGTGTTAACTCTTAATAAATTTTTTCTGGTTCATGCGAACATTCGCCTATCTTTCTATCCCAATTTGTGAATGAAAAGGTGAGTGAATAATGTTTACCAATTGGAAGTATAGTATTGACTCTTTTTGGAGGATGGGATTTTCAGTGATTTATTGTTTTCTCTTATTTTCTATATTGCTTTTTTAAAAATATATGAATATGTATCAGTTTTATAAAGACAGTAAACACTTTTAATAGAAATATCTCAATAGGCTAGCTTTGTGGGCCCATATGATAAATAGTAACAAGGACAAATGTAAATTTCTGCTTTTGATTTTGAAGGATTGTAGAATTAGCTCTTGAATGACACACTCAGAACTAAGTTAAAGTTTCTGTTACTAGTTCAGTGTCAGCTTTTCAACCATAGCATCTTACTAGCAAGCTCTCATTGCTACTGGGGTCTTAAAAGCTTGCGAGCAGCCATCTAAGATACAACTATTGGTCTCTTCCCACCTGGAGCAAAGACAAGTGAAGAAAAACAAAGAACCAAGGAAACAATTAGTCTAAAGGGCTAATGGACCACATGAACCACAGCCTTGCTAACATGAGACCAGAAGAACTAGATGGTGCCCAGCTGCCACTAGTGACTATTCTGACTGGGATCACAATAGAAGGTCCTGGACAGAGTGGGAGAAAAATGTAGAACAAAATTCAAATTCATAAAAAAGACTAGACTTACTGGTCTGATAGAGACTAGAGGAATTCCTGATACTATGGCCCTTAGACACCTTTCAAACCTGGAACAGAACCTACTCCGGTAGATCATCTTTCAGCCAAACAATAGACAGGCCTATAAAGTGAACAGTAACACCTGTGAAGAATGTACTCCCCAAAACAATCAACCATAGAGACCAAAAGAGCAGCATTTGCCCAAAAGCAAAGTTCAGAAGGCAGGAAAGCTGGGCGAATTGAAATGGGGACCCAAGGGAGGAAGTGGGGAGAGTGCTGACACACTGAGGGGACAGCAACCAATGTCACCAAACTAGTTGTGTATATTGTTCAATGGCAAACTACTTTGCTCTGTAAACTATCACCTAAACCACAATAAAATGTTCAAAAAAAAAAAGCTTGCTGTGTCCTAGACTTTAGTCTTGCAGCTTTCTTAAGGTGGAAAGCATGAGTCTATTTTTTTTAAACTCTTAATGTAAAACTGCAATTCTCTTTCAAACACATAGACAAGAGTAGAAGATAACATAATGAATACCCATGCACTTGCCACTTAAAAAAATCTCAACATTTTTCTTATTTGCTGTGGATCCTCTTTACTTTAAGAAATTAAATATTATGGATATAATTGCAGACTTCTGTGAACCCTTCCCTGAATCCATTCACCTGTCTCTCTCCCCAGATTTAGATCCTATTTGATATGTCCCAGCTAAATTTTGGTGGAAATTACATCCACATAGCATCTCAGGGATTATTTGAGTCTTCCAGGTGAAATAGAAATTGTTGGATTCTTTCCCACTCTTATTAAAAAGTGTTTTGTTAATTTATCTGCATCGTCTTGGTTTGTGCCATATGGCAGTATCTGTTGTAAACACTGAAAATATCAGAGAGATTAATACTTGAGTCCAACCTTGAAAAACCCCGCTGTTGATGTTCATTAGAATTCAAAATTCTTCCTTAAGTGTTAATAACATTCATTCCTGTTTTGTGGTAAGCATGAAAACAATGAATTTCATTTGAGGAGGAAAAGGAGGTGGAACTTATTCACAGGTGTTAACTGTCCATTAGGACTACATCACCTTTAGTTTTGAGCAAAGCAATCCCACTCATAGAAAGAAAGCAGATGATGACATCTGTCTTCGTTAATAATTTATAAAAAATAAAACTGGGCAAAAATGACAGACTTATGGTACTAGGCCACAGGTGACCTGAAAAGTTAGAAATTTGTCTTCGGTGTAGAAGAGCACCATCTTAATCCTAATGACTTACCAATTACTTTTAAACCAAGGGGGTCTAAAACATTTAGAGAATCCATGCATACATGATAGGACTAAATAATCAATAATCTGCCTTACCTTGATTAAAATCCAACTGGTGTTCATTAAAATGCAAAATTGAAAGTACTTAGGAAGATCAAGGTCTCTCTAGAGTTGGAAACATCCTCCAATCAAAGTGCAAAACGTGGGCGAAGGAAATCCTTCAGAGGATTTGAGAAATGAGTGACCAGAGGGAGGCCGGGTGAAATTCAAAGCAGCAGACATCAAGAGATGGAAAAAAAAGGAACAAGAGATGATTCTTCCTGTAAGAAAAGATCAGGGATCTATGGGTAGAAAATGTCAGGGTTCTTTCTGAGTTACAAGGGATTGGCTGGTAGCTAAATCAGAGAAGGAAGATGAATTATAAGCATTCCGTAACTTGTATTTATATGCTGCCTTCCTCTGAGAAGTTCATAGTACTTTATGCATAACATCTAATTAAACTTTACAACATGCCTGGGAGTGAGGAATCAAGTGTTATTGCCCCTGCTTTACAGATAAGAAACTGCATTACTCTGGGGCCCAGCTCACATTGTGAGTGGCACGTTAGAAAGGGGCTTTCAGTCTGTCTTCTGTACCAATACCGTATCCATAGTCCTTTACGGATATCTCTTTTTCTTTTGTTTCCTACCGAAAACATTAAGGTTTCTAATATTGTTGTAAGATATTAAGGACACTATGAAAAATCTGGATAAATACTTATTTCCATTTATTCAATGCTCCTTCCCCAAAGGATGGCCATTTATATACTAGGTGCTTTCCATGTGGGAATCACTCTAATTGTCCAAATAACCATGCAGGGTAGGAAAAGAATTCTCATTTTACACAAGGGAAAACTGAAGCTGAAAGAGTTTGAGGAATCGCCCACCATCACCCAGTAAGTGGCAGACCCAGGATCTAAATCAGCTCTTCTCAGCATTAAAGCTCAAGCTGTCTCAATACAATTTATGAAACAAGATGGAGTTTCTATCCTTTGCACTTAAAGTTTGAAAGCACAGGTTCTAACTATCCTACAGGACCGTTTCATTTCAGGGGTGTCCTGAAATGCATAGATTCAGCATCCTCTTTAATATGATCTGGCCCTTGGCAACCACAGCTCTGAACTCTTCCTACCTCCCGCCTCATAGCCATTCTGGTGAAACTGGATGACTTTCAGGTCCCAATTGTAGCCTGGGGTCTAGCTTCCACACCTTTACACCTGAATTCTGTCTTCTGTATAATACTTGGCTCACCCATTTATCTGGTTAACTCCTCCTCACCACAAGTCTCAGCTTAGTCTTCTCTTCTCCTTGGGAACATTCGTTAACTCCCCAAGTTCAGGCTCAGGGCTCTTCCTGGGTTTCCATCCAGCCAGGGACCACCCCTGCAGCACTTGTCACTCTGTATTGCCAATTGCTTTCTACTTGTCGATTCCATATCAGAATGACCATTTCTGTTTTGTCCACAAATGAAGCCCCAGCACATGACCCAATGCCTGGAAGTAGTAGGTGTTCTATAAATTCATATTAAATGAATCAATGTTATCCACCCTCACCCCCTTTCCTGGAACCATCCAGGGACTGTCAGGGCAATAAGGCCTTGCTGGGTTTTTTTCTGTGAGCCTGAGAATTTTGGGAGCAGTCTTAGCTTCTCCAAGCTCAAAACAATGCCTTCATAGGAAGGCTAGGCTATCTGCTGGGTCTTTTGTGCCTGGATTTCTCAGATACCCTATTAAAATACTCACACCCTGTGGGCTCTGGTTCATCCCCACCTTGGGTACTAAGTAAGACTCCCAGTGCCACACAGCTCATTTTTCTGAATTGCTTCCGAGCAGCCAAGTTCACGTTCTTCTCCGATGTGTTTTCGGATGTTCACTTATATGAGCCATGGGGCATCTGACTCTCACTCTCTCCACTACCTGTTCCCATCCCATCAGACCTGCTGAAGACACCGATGTTACCTGGGATGGTTGAAATGTATCTCTGACGCTGCTTCCACTCTCCCTCCCACCCCATTCCCAAGCTGTTTGTTGTTTCTGCCCTAATTTTACTGCTTGTCTGACTGACTTCCTACTGAAGACCCTTTCTAGGAAATTTCCCTCTCACTAAACCCTGCCCCTCAGCTGCCACCAGAGACCTGCTGTCTCCTTCTCTCCCCTAACGCGCCCCCAGTTCAACAGATTCTGTTCTCAACATCTACTGCGGGGAGATTAAGCCAGTCTCAACTTGGGAGTCAAGGCTGACAGTTTCCTTTGGACAAACTGATTGAACAGAATGTACAGCAACATTGTTACTAGGAGCACTTTTTTTTTGTTAGGTCCTGGGTAAGGAGCAGACTGAACAAAGGTTATCGTCCCCCTTTTTAGCCAGCTTTGATTGTCATTTCTCAGTAATCAGAACAGCCAAAAGTAACTAACATTTTCATTTGGAGGAAAAGAAAATCCCCAAGAACTCGGCAGTCACAGTCTTAATAAAGTATATTTAACAACATGTGGTTTTTACATAAGGTATTAGCATTATTCATAAGAGGGAGAAAGGCTACAAAATCAGTGGTGAAAGGAAACGAATATTTTAAAAGAAGCTTTTCCTGCATATGAAGCAAAATCATGAATGTTAAGCCATTTTATTGTCTTTTTTTTTAAATTTTAGAGATGGCATTATCCCCTTTTAATAAGTGTATTAATCCTTTGCCTCAACAGTAATTTACTGAGTTCCTACTATGTGTTCGGAATATCTTTAATGATATATAAATATCAAATGCTTTACAAAGTAAGTCAATTCAAAGATTTATAAAGCTCTCTTTTGCAGAGCAAAATTCTTACCCAAATTGTCAAATGACTACCAGTTTGCTGCTTTTATATTTCTATTCAGCTCACTTACAACATTCTCTGCTTCCTCTTTCATTACTTACCACACCACTGCAGGTCGCCGACACATGCTGCTGTTAGTTGCCGTTGAGTCAACTCTGTCTCGTGGTGACCCCATGTGTGCAGAGTAGAGCTGTGCTTCATAAAGGCTGTGACCTTTCAGAAGCAGATCACCGGGACTGTCTGCTGAGGCGCCTCTGGGTGGGCTTAATCCACCAACCTTTTGTCTTAGTAGTCAAACGCTTAGCCATTTGCGCAGCTCAGGGACTCCTAACACATGTATCGAAGGATTTCTTTTGATGGCAGAAATCATTCTTTTATAGGGGTGACATGGGGTGGGGGTACAAGTATTCTTCCAGCATATGGTGGTATTGGGGGTGACTCCTCTTATACAATCCAGAATCAGGTAATAATCAAGGTCTCGTAACAGAAACCAGCTTTAAAATTATTCCATGCAAATAGCAGCATCCTGAAAAGAGGAGAAGTTGAGTTTTGTGTTGCAAAGTGCTGAAGCATTTAGAATGGACTTGGAATTAGACCACCTCTGCAGGGTTCAGAGATAGGATGGCTTTTCCTCTGCTTGATTTGTTGGAAACCAAATGCAAGGAGGTTTTATAGCCTTTTAGTATTCATACGCTCTTTCATTCTGTCCCTGTTTTATAGCACTCCTCACTGAGACCATAATGTACAGGGGAGGCTGCCGAGACACCTGAACTCATCCATTCAGTTGGTACCCGTTGACAGGAATCCATTTGCTTGTCAGTTGCCACTTCTCCTGCACCGGAGAGGAGCCTGTGACTTCAGAAAACCATGCAGCACATTGTTCCAATGTAAAAAGACAGAGTTCAGAGCCAGAAAGACCTGGAATGAAATCTGTGTAACCTTTACCTGCCACTGATTGCATAGGCTGTATAAGACTGAGTTTCATCTTGTGCAAAATAAGAAGGTAATAACATTTAGCTCATAGACTGCAGTGAGGCTTGAATGAGGGAGCGCGTGCACTTTGTTGGAATCTGGCCAGCTGTGCAGCCCTGGGTTTGTTTCTGTAAAATGGAGCTAATAACAGTGCCGATTTTACAGGGTTATTGTGAGCATTAAATGAATTATTATATATTAAAGTGCTTAGAACAGCATCTGGCACATAATAGGATCCCATAAACATTATTCTTTTTGTGAGTAGTAACTGTAGTGGTAGTATATGTTGTGATGGTTAAGGTTGTGTGTAAACTCGGCTGGGTCATGGTTCTCAGTGCTTTGGCAGTTATGTAGGTTGGCAGTTATGTAATGATGTAATCACCTCCATGATGAGATCTGCTGTGAGTAGCCAATCCGTTGAAAGGGAGTTTCCTTAGGGGTGTGGCCTGTAGCCAATATACATGGACTTTCTGGCGAAGCTCACAGGCTTTTACTTTGCTCTGGATCCTGCATTTGGCTCATCACCATCTGACCTCTGGTTCTTGGGACTGAGCCAGCAGCCTGCTGTCTGACCTGTCGATTTTGGGTTCGTCAGCCCCTACAGCTACGTGCGTTAGGAGAAGCCTCCAGCCTGACACCTGACCCAGGGACTTGGGACTTTCCAGCCTCTACAACCACATGAGCCGTTTCCTTGATATAAATCTCTCTCTCGTCTATACGCTCCACTGGTTTTGCTTCTCTAGAGAACCCAGGCTAAGATACATGTTAAGGCTCTAATACAGGCTCTGCTACATAGTGGGTGTCAACGTATATTAGTACCATTCCTACCTTTCCTCTATTTTTGATAAGGACTTTCTTCGCAGGAAGGGGTTTTTTGTTTTTTGTTTTGCAGGGGGCAGGGGGTGTATTTATACAGTGCTTTGGTGATTTAGTGGTAGAATTCTTGCCTTCTATGTTCTATTCTCAGACAACGCACTTCACATGCAGCTACCACTCGTCTGTCAGTGGCGACTTGTGTGTTGCTATGAAGCTGAACAGGCTTCAGAGAAGCTTCCAGGCTAAGATGAACTAGAAAGAAAGGCCTGGTGATCTAATTTTGAAAATCAGCCAATGAAAACCCTATGGATCACCATGGTTCAATTCCCACCATATCGTGGGGATGGCTCTGAACCAGGCAGCATCTCATTCCGTTGTACATGGCGTTGCCATGAGTTAGGGCTAACTCAAGGGCAGCTAACAACAGCAAAGCTCACTGTAGACTTCATGGTGTATCTCTATAGAGTGACCTGACCAATTCAGAAAGTGAGTTCCAGTTTGGTTCATGGCACCTGTCCCACACTGAACCCTGCCCATCTGAGTCAGGACATTCATTAGCCCACAATTTATTGAAGAAACTCATTTTGCTTTTGAATCAGTAGCTGTGATTTTTGCTATTTACAGGCTGTTGACAGCAGATTGAATTTCCAAATAAACTAGAAAGAGTCACTTCCACAGTGGGACCACAAGGTACCGAATGTCTAAAAATACCTCTCCTCCCCAAGCTCTGTCAAAATGGCCAACATTTGCAGCATTGGAGCCAGAGCATGCAGTTAATAAGAAAATAGTTATTTGGGATAGGCTGGAGGGCCAGGGCTCATACACACATCAGCAACCTTTAGCAAAAATTCCTTTCTTACAGACAGTGGCTTTCACTTGGGTCATAGGAAATGGAACATAGGACACCCAAATTTTGATAGGAAGGAGAGGTTGTCCATGTATTGGCCAGACTTGGATGGAATATTGAATCGCTAGAGGAAGCCATGGGAGCATGAAGAGCCCACGGGCAATAGGAAACATCAAAGATAGGTAGGAAGACTTTTTTTAAATTGTGATTTAACTGAAAGTTTACAATTCAAGTTAGTTTCTCATACAAAAATTTATACACACATTGTTATGTGACCCTAGTTGCTCTCCCTATACTGTGCCAGCTCACTCCTTTCCACCCTGGATTTCCAGTGTCCATTCAACCAGCTCCTCTCTCTCTCTGCCTTCTCATCTCACCTCTGGACAGGAACTGCCCATTTAGTCTCATGAATCTACTTGAGCTAAGAAACACACTGTTCACGAGTATCATTTTATGTCTTATAGTCCAGTCTAATCTTTGTCTGAAGAGTTGGCCTTGGGAATGGTTTTAGTTCTGGGCTAACAGAGATTCCAGGGGCCATGTCTTCCGGGGTCCCTCTAGCTTCAGTCAAACCATTAAGTCTGGTCTTTTTACTAGAATTTGAGTTCTGCACCCCACTTTTCTCCTGCTCCCTCAGGGATTCTCTGTTGTGTTCCCTGTTAGTGCAGTCATGGGTGGTAGGCACCATCTAGTTCTTCTGGTCTCAGGGTGATGGAGTCTCTGGTTTATGTGGCCCTTTCTGTCTCTTGGGCTAGTATTTTAGGAAGGCAGGTTTTGAAGCCTCACTTTGCCTCAGTTTATCCCTAGCTGTAACTCATGTAAATCATAAAGTCTATTCAGTGGGGACTGGCTGACATGAAATTCTGTGTTCCAGTTTACTCTACAGAAAACCTAGCCCATGCAGACAAACCTAGATCTTCTTTCTGCCCTTGGTTTCACCAGTTGGATGATTTTCTAACAACTCAATGGTTTTTATAATTGCCTGGGTTAGCTATCTTGGAAAATGGTCAGGAAAAGGAAAGAAGGAAATAAGGAAGGAAGGGAGGAAAGAAGGAAAGAAGGAAGGAAGAAAGGGTGTTACCCACATCGTTATTGGGCCTCATTGCCTCCTTCTATTGCTCCTGTCTTTTGAGAGTAGAATCTGAATGTTAGAAACTCTGCTTGGGGCCAGATTTAAGAAAACGCAATGTAGGTGGCTGTGAACATTTAACTTTTAGATTCTGTTTATATTTGTGAAGTTTCAACCACATTCTAGGCACTGGGTGATGCGCTTTCATATACATTATTTTGTTTTATCCTCACACTAGACCTGTCTTAGGCTGGATTCTCTAGAGAAGCAAAACCAGTATATAAATATATATATATAGAGAGAGAGATTTATATCAAGGAAATGGCTCACACGGTTGTAGAGGCTAGAAAGTCCACGTCCCTGGTTCTGACTGGAGGCTTTTTCCAACTCATGTAGCTGCAGGGGCTGGCGAAACCCAAGATCAGCATGTCAGGCAGCAGGGGTCTTGCTCACAGGCTGCAGAGACTAGCAAATCCCAAGATTGGCAGGCAACATGGCAGGTAAGCTGCTAGCTCAAGTCCCAAGAACTGGAGGGCAGATGAACAGGAGCCAGCTGTAGGATCGAGAGAGAGCAAAAGCCCATGAGCCTTGCCAGGAAATCCACCTACACTGGATGCAGGCCACACCCTCAAGGAAACTCCGTTTCAACTGATTGGCTACTCACAGAAGATTCCATCATGGAGGTGATCACATTATATCAGATCTCATCATAGAAGTGATTACATCATTATACAACTGCCAAACTACATTGTAACGGCCAAACCACTGAGAATTATGGCCCAGCAAAGTTGACACACAACCTTAACGATCACATGGCCTAAGACTTGCAGAAAATGAGCTACTTCTCCAAGGTCATGCAGCTACTAAGTGGAGTCCCCAGATTTGCCTGTCTCCAAAAGCCTTGACCTTTAAAGTTGCAGATGAGGCTATTTCCTGGGTATGGGGAGTGAATCTTGGTGAGGAATTGAGGGCTAGAAGAATGTGGAAATAATTGGAAAAATAGTCGAGGGAACTAAAATACACTGAGATAAGACATTAAGCAATGAGGGCTTAGTTGAAGTTAGCACAGTTTCTTGACTTTCTCCAATTCTGCTGCTCAATAGTGGGAGTGAGGGGGGAGAAAATAGGAGGAGTGGAAAAACAGAGGACTGATATAGAAACATGAGGTCAAGATGGACTTCATCAGCAAAGAAAACAGCTTCCAAGGAATTGGAGGAACTTTTAGTATGAGAGAACGAACAATGTGGAAGTTTAAGGAGGTGGTGGCTAGAGAAGTACAGAGAATTTCGAGTGAATATTGGATTCAAAGTGTGAGTTTTTCAGTAACTTTGGTTGCACAGAGATGACTGTATCTGGAGTTGCGGAGGACAACAACTTGTGAAGTCAGACTGTTAGATGAATTGTCAGTGTAGATATATGGAAGTTGCTAAGAATGATGAGAGGAGAGGAAAAACAAGCCTGAAACTAAAAATGTTGCCCCACATTTCTATCATATATTTCACTAGCTCTAGGAAATATATCATATATTGTGCTCTTCAAAACAGAAAAAAAATGTGGTAGTGGGGCATACAGTAACTTATTTAATTTTAGGATTCTACAAGGCTGATTATTCAGGCTTAATGTGGTAAGTACATCCAAACTGACTCCCGTCAAATAACCTAACCACCATTTTCCATGTATCTGAGGGGAACAAAGTGGCATTTTTTCAGATAACCACCTTGGTGAGTAGATCTAATGTCTTGTTGGTAGGTCCATTGAATCGGTTCCAACTCATAGTGACACTACGTGCAACAGAACGATACACTGTCCATTCCTGCACCATTCTCACAACCATTGCTATGCTTGACCCCATCATTGCAGCGACTGTGTCAATCCATCTCACTGAGGGTCTTCTTCTTTTTCACTGACCCTCAACTTTACCAATCATGATGTCCTTCTCCAGGGACTGGTCTCTCTTGATAACATGTCCAAAATATGTGAGATGAAATCTTGCCGTACTTGCTTCTGATGAGCATTCTGGCTGTACTTCTTCTAAGACAGATTTGTTCCTTCTTCTGTCAGTCCATGGTATATTCAATATTCTTTGATGACACATAATTCAATTAATTCTTCTTCATCAGTTCTTCTTCAGTCTTCCTTATTCTTTGTCCAGCTTTCGCATGCATGTGAGGTGAATGAAAATACCATGGCTTGGGTCAGGTCCAACTTAGTCCTCAAAGTGACATCTTTGTTTTTGTTTTTGTTTTTTTAACACTTTAAAGAGGTCTTTTGCAGCAGATTTGCCCAATGCAATACTACATTTGATTTCTTGGCTGCTGCTTCCATGGGTATTGATTGAGGATCCAAGTAAAATGAAATCCTTGACGACTTCAATCTTTCCTCTGTTTATCATGATTTTGCTTATTGGTCCAGTTGTGAGAATTTTTGTCTCTTTCTGTTGAGGTGTATCCATACAGAAGGCTGTAGTCTTTGATCTTCATCAGTAAGTGCTTCAAGTCCTCTTCACTTTTAGCAGGGAAGGTTGTATCATCGGCATATCACAGGTAGTTAATGAATCTTCCTGCAATCTTAATGTGGCGTTCTTCTTCATATAGTCCAGTTTCTCGGCTTACTTGCTAACATATAGATTGAATAAATATGTGAAAGGATACAACCCTGACATACACCTTTTCTGATTTTAAATCATGCAGTATCCCTTTACTCTTTCGAATAACTGCCTCTTGGTCTACGTACAGGTTCCTCATGAGCACAGTTAAGTGTTGTGGAATTCCCATTCTTTTCAATATTATCCATAATTTGATATGATCCACACAGTCAAATGCCTTTGCATAGTCAATAAAACACAGGTAAACATCTTTCTGGTATTCTCTGCTCTCAGCCAAGATCCATCTTAGTCACCTATTTTAAACTAAAATCCTAATGCTTACTTATTTATTATAAACTAAAGCTGTTTATTCATATCATATAACTTTTGAGACTTGGAGTAAATGAATATTTTCTTTTTCTTTTATTCTCCTTGCTGTTAGCTGCTGTCACGTTGGCCCTCCACTCATGGCTACCCCATGCACAATGAGACAAAATGCTGCCCAGTCCTGCACCATCCCCATGATCAAATGTGGATCATATCATTGTGATCCTCATGGGTGCACTGGCCAGGAATTGAACCTGAGTCTCCAGCATGGAAGGAGAGAACTCCACTACTGAACCACCAATGTCCCTCTTTTTCTTCTTACAGGAACCAAGTGGCTCTTGTCTATTTCATCACAATTCAACTGCAAATTTAAAGCCACTCCCTTGGAAAATCACACAGATTTGTATCTATATTACTATCATAATTATTTTAAATTTTATTCATAAAGAATGGAAGGAATTACATAAAAATATTAACAGGGTGGATAGTGGTTGTGAACAATTACCTTTTATTTTTTTAAACATTTTTCAGATTTTTTTTCTGTAAAGGTAGTGTGTAATTTTTATTAAAGGACCAGACCAATAACATTTATACCTGATATATGATAAATATATAAATAAAGTAATACTTTTGTTTCTATTCAGATTAATTATCTATTTCTTTTGAAGGACACTATCAAGAATTAAAATATTGGTATAAGAAGAGAAATTGGAACCTAGTTAGAGCAGTTGCTGGATTAATGATTGCTACCTCAAAGTCAGATTACTTACGTGAAGGGTAGCCTATAAATCTGCTGATGGTTGGTGTACCATGCCTCATTCTGAAACAGAAACATTGGAGAACAACACGCCCTCCCAAGCAGATGAACTACCTGAGATATGTAACTCTCATATAAAGATGATACATCATCTCCCTCAATTAAGCACTGAGTCAAGTCTACTAACTTAGGTAATTAGCACTATATCTAAATCTATGCTACCAGGAAATTACTATTGCTTATTTAGAACCCTAGACACTCATTTTATAAAAATTATTTTTCGTCTCTTCTCAAAAATTTAATGCTTTCAGAGGTGTGGAAAAGGAAAGTGTTTTCTTTAAATTTAAATAAACCAAAGTAACTTTAAGTGAGCTGGGAGTCTACTGTAGACGTTTATCAGTGTTGCTGGACGTTTCTAATAATATAAATTTAAATATTCAAAGTAAAAAAGCTTAATACAAACTCTAGGCACAAAGGGCAGTCAACCAAAAAGCGGTATTGAATGGAGGAGAGCTTCCTAATTTTAAAGAAGTGATGAGTAAGTCAGGTTGCTGAGCTATATTGATGGTAAAGGCTGAATTCTTAGTAAAAGGAAACTGAAATAGTGTGGAGAAACATCTCTGGGGCTAAGTGAAGAAGAGTTTGATCACAGCGAGTTGTTACGGTGGCAAAGAACTTCTAGTCACCACTGGGACCAAGATGGCAAAAAGAATCCATTTCCAGCATGATTGCTCTCTCGTGAGAGGTTGCTGCTAGGAGCGCTGTGTTGAGCAAGATTCTAAGGCTGATTTAGGGAGAGAAGGAAAGAGTACTGTGATTGATTATTAATGTCTGCCATGGTTATGGCTTGGGAAAATAAAATGGTGATGATGAAGATACAATATATTTGAACTCTGTTATGAGTTACTTTGTCAGCTAAGTCACAGACAGCTGTCATATACTAGATAAAACTTCAAAAATACTCCCGAACTCCTGGCAGAACTTGGAACCATTCAAGTCTGGGGACTTTTTTTTTTAATTGTACTTCAGGTGAAGGTTTACAGAACAAATAGTTTCTCATGAAACAGTAGTACACATAT
>NW_004444043.1:1389799-1412801 GCF_000243295.1 Trichechus manatus latirostris
GTTAGAATTATGCTCTACATCCTTCTCCAGCTCTGTCCAGAACCCTCTGTTGTGATCCTGGTCAGAGCAGTCAGTGGTGGTAGCCGGGCACTATCTAGCTGTACTGGACTCAGTCTGGTGGAGGCCTTGGTAGCTGTGGACAATTAGTCCTTCGGACTAATCTTTTCCTTGTATCCTGTTCTCGTCATTCTCCCTTGCTCCCAGAGGGATGAGACCAGTGGGGTATCTTAGATGGCTGCTCACAGGCTTTTAAGACCTCAGACGCTACTCACCAAGGTAGAATGTAGAACATTGTCTTTATAAACTGTGTTATGCCAAGTGAGCCAGATGTTCTCTGGGGCCTTTTTTATAACTATAATGTTGTAAGTAAGAGAAATAGTTAATGATTATTCCTTGCGTGTTTTAAAGGAAATTAAAATTTAAAAGTTAATTCTTTGGAATTTGAGTTTATTTAGATTTTGCTCACTTTTTAAAAAAGAAATAAAGGAGAATAATGTTAATAATTGTTGGCATTTGCTGTTTTAATAGCTATGTTGCTTTTTTCAGGAACAACCATGTAAAATAAAAACCCTTGCTATTGATGCAGTTAGCCACGATTATTGGAAGCTGGACTGTTTGGAATGAAAGACTGAGGCTTACTCACCAAAGTATATTTGATAACAGTGTGTCCACATATTGATTATGATACTGAGGAGGAAGTAAAGCAGTCTCTTCACTGTGACCTTGTAAATCTAAACCCAAACAAGGAAGATAGTAGTGAGAATGAATTCCAAAATGTCAACCCAGCGTGAGTTAAGGAAGAGGCTTAAAGGTTAGCCTGAGGTGGCTCATAGCCTCCCATCCCTTGAGATCCTACACAGAGGGCTGTTTGTGCTGGCACCTGGTAGCAGCTCTGTGGTTGTGCTCCAGGAGTAAGGACCTCCCCTCCCTCTCTCAGTGTTCTCCCTTTTGATGAGTCAAGCCTGAGAACAGCTTTATCATGGGGAGACAAAAAGACTGTTTGGATCCCAAGCAGACTTAGCTTTGGTGTTCTGTGTTTATAGTAATGAGTGGGAATATCAGTTACCCAGCCCATGGAGACCATGAGGAATATGTGAGGTTTTAATCCTTCCTACTCAAGAGTGGATTAACCAGTAAGCAAGGTATGCACAGGCTTAATTGTGTTTACTTACTAATCTGTAGCATACAATTTCACATCTGAAATTATGTGCTACAGATTAGTAAGTAAGCACAAGTAAACCCTTGCGTACCTTGCTTATTGGGCAATCTGTCCTTGTCCCTACTGTAGGGAGGACATCACTAGTCCTAATTAGCCATTGCCAGAAAACCCAGAAAAAGCTCTTGGGGACATTTTTAGAAAATTTTGGTAGATTTTATTTCTGTCAAAAGATATAATTTCTTTTCTACCAGGCCTGTCTCTGGGGAGGGATTATACTTTCTATTTCACTGGTGTGAGGCTTGATCTTGTGATTTGCTTTGGCCAATGGTATGTGAGTAGAAGTGTCATGTGACACTTCTGAGCTGAGGCTCTAAGAGCCATGATTGGTTTTGCTACTTCTCTTTTCGCTCTGCCTTGAGACTGGCATGTCCCAGATAGGGGCTTTTTCTTCATTCTTAGTTCCCAGATAAAGAGGGCATGGAGTAGAGCTGCAGCCAACAAGTAATACCAGAGAGAATTAACCTTAGTTGTGATAAGCTGCTGAAATTTTGAGTGTGTTTGTTATTGCAGCACAGCCTAGCAAAAGCTGACTATAACATCACCTCACAAAGGCACACGGCAGGTAAGGAAGTTATGGGCTATTTCCAATAGTAAGAGGCAGTTCTAGGAACCTAGGCAGACCCAAAGGACTGGAAGTCAACGCATGGAAATTAGACCAAAAATTGATGATTTAAAGAATGAGCACACCAAGACAAGGATCTGAAGGCCAAACTAAATTAGGAAATAAGCCCATGAGAGAAAAGGACAGTTGCCATCAAGCTGACTCTGACTCGTGGTGACCACATGTGTGTCAGAATAGAATTGTGCTCCATAGGGTTTTCAATGGCTGATTTTTCAGAAGTGGATCACCAGGCCTTTCCTCTGACCATCTCTGGGTGTACTGGAACCTCTATGCTTTTGTTAGCAGCCAAGGGCATTAACCATTTGTACTACCCAGAAACTCTGGGAAAAGGATAGGTAGAACAGAATTGATACAGTGTCAATACTGGATCTATCTGTGGTGTGTGTATATGGGTGTGTGTGGTGGTGGGGACGGGGGGAGGGCAAGAGAGAGAAAGACAGAAAGCAAGCACTTGTGGAAGGGGTCCCAGGAGAATTTAAGATTGGTTTGCCTAGCAACGGCTTGTCTCACAAGGAGATTGTAGTTCAAGAATCTAATCATCAAATTGGGTGATGAATGGGGCAGTGGTCCCACATAAATCATGGAGGAATTTAGTTACTGGAAGGATATAAATGCAAAGGGGGCGAAGGAAGAAATGCAATGTGAAGGAAATATGAGAAGGGAACTGATTCACAAGGGAAATGTGAGTCAAGTACTTAGCCAGTGAGAAGCAAAGCAGGACTTTGTCATAAGGACCAGGCAGGAATCCAGTCTCTGAGCAACTGGAATACCAAGGTCAGAGCAGAATCAAGAGGAAAATTGGCTCAAGTGTAAAGCAGTGGTCAGCAAACCAGTGGAAATATAAGGTCAATATCTTGTATTCCCTCCCCAAAACTACTTGGAGTCTGAAGTGGGTCAGAAGCTTCAGGCAGAGTTTAAGTGGTTCTGTCTGTGTGGGTTATAGGATGGAATTGCCATACTCTGATGCTATGTGATGGGATAAAGGAGCAGGCCAACGATTAACTCCATCTTTTAACAGGTGTAACAAATCAAACTAGTCTGTGGTACTGTGGTGGTTTGCGTGTTGCTGTGACGCCAGAAGCTATGACACCAACAGGTTTCAATGGAGCTTTCAGAATAAGACAGACTAGGAAGAAAGGCCTGGTGTTCTAATTCCAAAATTAGCCAATGAAAACTCTAGGAATCACAACAGAACATTGTCCGACATTGCTTTAGACACATCATCAGGAGGGATCAATCGCTGGAGGAGGACATCATATTTGATGAAGCAGAGGGCCAACCAGGGTGAGGGAGACCCTCAGATAGTTTGACACAATAGTTACAATGATTGACTCAAACATGCGAGGATTGTGAGAATGATGCAGGACCTGGCAACTTTTTTTCTGTTGTATTTAAGGTGACCGTGAGTCGGAGTTAACTTGATGCTAGCTATCTATTATCAGTCTGTCTGTCTGTCTAATGAATCAAACTAGGCTAAAAATTATTCCCCTTTTTCCTAACTTCAGACAAACTTCCCATAGCTATGGGAATTCTGAATGTATAATTCAAAATTTACAGATTTCCAGAGCTAAATAGTGTGGACTGATGTCTCCTCATCAAATGAATGATCAGAGCTTTTTGTAACATTTGACTTTTCTTTCTTTATATTTTAGCATCACCGAGACTTTACTACTGGAGTAGTCTGAGTTGAAATTGCCTTAAACTCTTACCAAGAAATCAATTATGTCCCCCAAAAATGGTATGGCAGAAATTGCAATTTGTCCCAACATCCATTCTCCCTTTCATTTCATATTAACCAAATCTCCAGTTTTTAGCCAGTCATATGGCTATTCAGGACAAAAGATACATTTCCCCACCTTTCTGAGGGATTGGTGTGTGCATATGGTGGAGTTCTTGCCAATAGAATGCATTTGGATGGAAGATATGCAGCTTCATAGGAAGGAAAGAACAGCCCCCTCCCTTTTCCTGTCTTCTTTCTCCACATGAACTGTGAACAAGGTGACAAGCCATCCTGGACTATGCAGTTGAGGCCAGCACTCTAGGGATGGTAAAGAAATAAGACTGAACAGCTGAACCCATTGCCTACCTAATATAAATTAGAGACACGACACCCCCTCACCCCTCACCAGGAGGAGGTTGAAGCTGTGCTGGATGAGATTAAAAATCAGAACTGACCTTCAAAAAGATGTACCCCAAGGGAAGAAAATACACAACTGGGGATTTAGGCTCTTGTGTCAACAGAAGGAAGGAGGTTAAAGGGTGGAGAAAGTGCACGTTTTCTTTTATTGATTTCCCTTCTGACACTGCCACTCCATTCCTGAGCATCATTACAGAGCCAGTATTTGCTTTTATAGGGCATCTAGACTTTGAGTCTCCTTCCCAAGGTCCCTATTTCTTTACATTGGTTGGGTCCCATGGTCTCATCCAAATCCAAAAATCCCCATTTCTTTGTTATGATTGCCCTACTCACACACAGAAAAATTTATTGATCCAGTACATACAGCTCGGTCTCTTTCCCCTCCTCTTCTCCCATCTACCTTCTAGTTACTCATCACATGGTATCTTCACCTTCCACCAGGAAGCTTTCGCTGATTAAGCCTAGACTCTTGCTATATGCTCTCATAGAAAACGGTATTTCCCCTACCAGGGCACTTATTTTATCTGTGATTGCTTGCTTCAGCAGTCTGATTTATCTAAGGAGCTATATACTGTGTGTGTGTGTGTTTAGTTCTATGCAATTTTATCACATTTGTAGGCTGGTGTATCCACCACCACAGTCAAAATATGGAAACATTTCCATCATCACAAGCGTCCCTCGTGTAGCCTTTATAACCGCATTCCCCTTCCTCCCACCCACACTTCTCATACCTAGAAAGCTAGCGATCTGTTCTCTACCTCTATACTTTTGTTATTTCAAGAGTGTCACATAAAATGGAATCATACAATATATAACCTTTTGGGATTGATTGGCTTTTTCCACTTATCATAATTCCCTTGAGATTCATTCACGTTGTTGTGTATATCAATAGTTTGTTCTTTTTATTGTAGAGTAATACTCCATGGTATGGATGTACCACAGTCTGTTTAACCATTCACCCACTGAAGGACATCTGGCTTCTTTCCTGTTTTTTGGCTATTACAAATAAGCTGTTATGTACATTCATGTATAGGTTTTGAGTGAACATATGTTTTAATTTCTCTAGTCAATATGCCCAAGAGTGCAGTTGTAAGATTGTATGGTAATTGCGTGTTTAGTTTTGTAAGAAATTGCCATGCTCATCTCCATAGTGGCTCTACCATTTTATATTCCCATCAGCAATGTATAAGTGATCTGGTTTCTTTGCCTTGTTGCCAGCATTTGGTGATGTCATTATTAACTTGCATTTCCCTAATGGCTAGTGATGTTGAACATCTTTTCATGTCAATGGATGCCTTTGAATTATGGCGTTGGTGAAGATTAATGAACATACCATGGATTGCCAGACGAATGAACAAGTCTGTCTTGGAAGAAGTACAGCAAGAGGGCTCCTTGGAAGCAAAGATGGTGAGACTTTGTCTTATGGACTTTGGACATGTTATTAGGAGGGCCCAGTCCCTGGAGAAGGACTTCATGCTTGCTAAGACGGTGAAAAAGAGGAAGACCTTTCCTCAAGGGTCTCAATGCAAACATGGGCTCAAACGTAGCAACAATTGTGGGGATGGCTCAGGACCGGTCAGTGTTTCATTCTGTTGTACAGAGAGTCGCTATGAGTTGGACCGACTCGATGGCACCTACAACAACAACCATTTGCCATCTGGATACACTCTCTAGTAAAATGTCTCTTTGTGTCTTTTGCTCATTTTCTAATTGGATTGTTTATTTTTTACCTGTTAAATTTTGAGAGTTCTTTACATACTCTGGATACTAGTCCTTTGTCAGATATGTAGTTTTCAAATATTTTCTCCCAGTCTTCGGCTTGTCTCATGAGCTTTTTATATTTACGGTTTTACAAAGACATTCTTAAAATGCTCCTTTAGTGGAATGAGGGACTTTGGTAGATGAAAGAGAAATATATTTAGGACATTTTTGTCCTAAATAAGCCAACTGTAAGGTACACAATCATAACAGTTTTACTCAAATTGTAGACTATTAGGAACACCATCAGGGCTCCTTGTAGACATTGTACACCTTACTTAACTAACTTCATCATATTACCTCCTTATTTGAAAATTTTGAGTGACTTCTTATTATCCATAGGGTAAAAGTCTGTCCCTCAGCCTAAATACCTGTGTCTTACAGCATTCTTTAGTCAGATTGTTTTTTCCACTCTTTTCTTAACACACTCTGGGAATTCTGGACATTTTATCTTTCATGATTTTCACAGCCCTTGACAAACATGGCTTCCTTCTTCCTCCCCATTCATCTGCCCATACTTTAAGAATAAGTTCAAATGGGCTGAAATTGGATGCAGTGTGAGTAGGGAAGAGACGAAGAGACTAAAGGGAGGGATCTCGATTAGGAGTTTACTTCTCCGATCCAGGAGAGAGATGGCTTGGACCGAACCTGGGCAGTGGCAGTGGCGGTGAGAGGGTGAACTAAAATCCTGTGAAGAAGAATGACTGACTGAAATGACTTTGAGGCTATAGGAGATTGTCAAGAAATGCCCTGAAAAATGAATTTTAAAAGAAAAAGTGAGGCACTCGTAGTTTTTAGTTCAGTTTCTCTCACCTATCTCTCGCTTTCTAGACCTTAACACAGAATCAGGCAGGGTGTGGTGTCTGCACTGCCCCCTGCTCCATATTCCCCACCCCACCCTCACGTTACTGAGACACCTTAAGCTTCTGCCTTCTCTATCTAGAGGCTGCCCTCATCCTGGTAGCTGGCTATCAAGGGAGCATGGAATATTCTAAACTCACCTGTTTTTCTGGAGTTTCTGAGTGGTGCAAACAATTAACATGCTTGGCTGCTATTGAAATGTTGGAGTTTGAATACATCCAAAGGTGCCTTGGAAGAAATGCCTGGCAATCTACTTCTGAAAAATCAGCCATTGAAAACCCTGTGGAGCAGAGTTCTACTCTTACACACATGGGGTTGCCATGAGGCAGGCTCAATTTTAAGACAACTAGTTGTCATAACTGGGTACCTTTCTTTCTACCCCTCCTCCTTTCTAGAAGTGGACGGCATTGCTTTTGCCAGCCCAGCTTACTAGGTCTATCACAACTGACAAGGTGGCCTGACTTGACCTCCTGTAAACAAATTTTGAAAGGTGACAACTCCCTTTATCGTCCATCTTCTCTGTGTATAGCAGTGTGTGGCACTAAATACAGGGATAATGGAGCAACAGATCCAAATCGCACCATAATCTGAAAGTATCCCATGGATAACACCCCCTCCCATCACAGTTAATTCAGGGAGTGATTATCCAGGCCTGCTCCTTTGGGTCAGATAACCAGGGGCCATTCAACATCTTTAACTGGATAAATAATAGATTTTTATGATGCTTTTAGACAAAAAATAAAAAAGTTCTTTTTAAAAAAATTTTACTGCTGATCTTTCTGTCTTGCCCTCACCCTAGTCTGCATACTTTTTCCTTTAAACAGAAACATAAGTCTGCCATTTAATAAAACCCCAATAACAATCCTGCTCAAAAGGACAAGGGCTAATAATCACTCCGCATTTAACATTCCAGTCACGTGATGGTGGAGGAGCATAAATCAGTTAAACAGCAAGACGCAGCACAAGTAATTTTCATGTAAAAGGGAGGTGATTGCTTTTTTTTTGAAAACCATTGTGATTTTTTTAAGCTGTTAAAACCCAAACATCCTTGTCTATCAGTTTATGAATTATTAATAAAAAAAAAAAAAAAAGAAGAGAAAAGAAGCTTTCTTTTTCTAAATATCATCTGCTAAACCGCCGCAGCCTGAAGAGGCTCACACTGATTCCTGATTTACATAGTCCCAGTTGGAAGTTAATGAAGACTGCTGAGCCACCTTTCAACATGCAGATAAACCTTCATGTATTTAAAAGCAGGGAATCTGTGCTTGTTCCTGGCAAATTATTCATCTCAGATCTGAAGTTTCTGACACCGCCTGCGTCAGATAAACTGTCACCCAAATTGCAAACTAATTAGTGATTCAAACGTTTTCGAGCTGATTGATGACAGAATAATTTACGCTTGTTTCTCAGTTTCCAGCTGGCACGGGCTGCTGACTGGAGCCCTAATTAACGCGAGTACATCAGTCATGTTCTGCCAAGGCAGCACATACAATTAAAAGGCAGTTTAAATGGAATATCACATTAAAAAGGCTGGGGGATGCAAATGTGAGGAAACAGCGCTTTAGGAAGAAATGACAACAAAAAACCACAAACCAAAACAGAATGGAAGGAATTTTTTTTTTTTTTTAATGGAGAAGTAAATCGTACTCTACATTGAGCATTTAACAAGAAAATAAATAAAATAACCAGAAGGAGCCAGACTGGGCATACAGAATATGTTTGTATTTAAGGAGTTTTATTGAGATGAGTGTTTATTGCTCTTTTTAGTGCAAACAATTTGGATAATAGCCCTTTAAATATATTCTCGGAAAAAGGGGACTTCCTCCGCCTAGTATGTAATGTTTGGATGGTTGGGACTCCTTGGAGGCCTGGAGTGTTCCTGGGTTCATGGATTGATCCCAGTTCTGCATTCTGGGCTGAGCGCACTGATCTTTCTGTTGATCTCGGGACCTCTACTCATCTCCTCTAGTACATTGGTCTACTCCTTGCACTTGAATTTAAGACTGCCTCATACGATTCCTTCATTTTTAACATGAACAGGTACTTCCCCCTCTGCGAGACTGCATTTCCCGCAGTACATGACGAACTGTTTTGCAGAGAATAGTAACGCCACTTTATACTACAGTTTTTGGTTCACAAGTTTTCCTATAGCTTCTCCTCCTTCTTCCTTACATTTCTTGATCACTTTATATAGTCCAGCATCACTGCTCAGAGTTTTCATGCTCATACAATAATACCCATAACAACTGTGAGTACCATTATTACTTTCATTTTTTTTTTTTTGATAAGGAGACAGACTCAGAGGTTAAATAAACTGCCCAAAACCAAGTAGGTAGCTGGTGAAGGAGAGGCCTGGGTCCTGTGAACCTTTGGTAAATTGCCTCTTCTTTGAGGCTAGAGACTTCTCTTAGTGCTCATTAACATTCTGAGGATCCTGAAGCTTGTAAGTGACAAAACCAGGTTTGGAAATCAAATCTCCAAGGTTCTACTAATTCATTACCTGTGATGCTATTTATACTGAATACACAGGTAAGATACATTTTGCTCATGGCAAGGCTTCTATTCTAGAAAAGACTCTCTTTGCACTTCAGTAATTATTGATTCTACAAATATTTAGTGAGTATCTATTCTAGGAATCCTGGTGGCCCAGTGGTAAAGTGCTGGGCTTCTCCGAGAAAGAAAATGTGACGGTCTGCTTCCATAAAGATTTACAGCCTTGGAAACCCTATGGAACAGTCCTACTCTGTCCTATAGGGTCGCTATGAGTTGGAGGCGACGCAATGACAATGGTTTTTTTTTTTTTTTTTAATTCTAATCTAGGCTCAGAATGTGGCTCTGGGGACACAGCTGTGGACAAGATTGAAGCCCTACCCCGTGAAATTATAACCTAGAGAGACTGACATCAATTGTATGGTAGCACAAATGGTTAATGAATTATGACTGTGCCAGGTGTTAAGAAGGAGAGGGTGCCGTAACAGGGTAAAATGGAGGATGTAACCTACTTCTGCTGCTATTCATAAGGTTCTCACTTGCCAATTTTTTCAGAAGTAGATCGCCGGGTCCTTTTTCCAGTCTGTCTTAGTCTGGAAGCTCCTCTGAATCCTGTTCACCATGGGTGACCAAGCTGGCGTTTGAAATACCGGTGGCATAGATTTCAGCATCACAGCAACACGAAAGCCACCACATTAGCCAAACTGACACAGTGGCTGCAACAGTGGGCTCAAGCATAACAATGATCACGAGGATGGCACAGGACCAGGCAGTGTTTCATTCTGTTTTACATAGGGTCGCTATGCGTTGGAACTGACTTGAGGACTCCTAACAAAAACAACCTGCTTCCAGGAATCGCATTAAGAGAAAGAGGCTTTGTAGCAGAAACCTGACAAGGAACGTAAACTGAAGCAGGGAGTATATATACCCTAGGCATTGCGCTATGCTGTCTGTTAGTTATCTGTATTCAGATGAAATGGAAGGGAACTGGTCTTACTAGAGAAGAGGGAGAGATGCTTAATCATGGGTTCATATCACAAACGCTTCTTGGAAACTCTCTGGGGCGGTTCTACTCTGTCCTGTAGGGTCGCTATGAGTTGGAATCGACTCGACAGCAACGGATTTGATTTAGTTTGGTGACCTTGTAGAGCCAGCAATCCCGTGGGGAACAAAGAGACAAAGGCTCATTTGAGGTCCGTGGATCATTGCCCTCCTCCAAAAATCCCAAGGCAAGAATATAAGTCATAGGAATCGGCTTCGGTAGGTGGGCCCTGTCCAGAAAGGACGGGGAATGCTAGGAGGAGAGGGGAGCTCTTTTCTGTCAAGGGTTATGTTCTTCTTATTGTTCTACTGTGTGCAGATAGCAGACAACCTGTGTGTGCAGAGAGCAGTGCAACTATAAAGGGGAGTGACGGATGACTTTTTCCTTTTTAGCCTTTGTTGTTGTTGTTAGCTGCTGTTGAGTTGGCTCCCAACTTAAGGTGACCCCATGCACAACAGGATCAGACCATTGTGATCTATAGGGTTTTCACTGGCTGATTTTTCAGAAGTAGGTCACCTGGCTTTTCTTCCTAGTCTGTCTTAGTCTGGAAGGTCCGCTGGAACCTATTCAGCATCATAGCAATATGCAAACCTCCACTGACAGATGGGTGGTGGCTCACATGAAGTGCATTGGCTAGAAATTGAACCCAAATCTCCCACATGGAAGCTGAGAATTCTACCACTGAACCACCAATGCCTTTTTAGCCTTTTCAAATATATAATGATTTTAAAATTTATATATATATGTATTATTTACATAAAGTATAAAACATACAGAAAAATTAAAAAAGTAATTGTCTACTACCTAATACCACCATAGGCTTCTAAACGAAGGTTAGAGGTTCCAGTCCACCCAGAGGTGCCTTGGAAGAAAGGCCTGGCAATCTACTTCCAAAAAATTAGCCACTGAAAACCCTAGTGAGCACAGTTCTACTCTGACACACGTAGATCGCCATGAGTCACAACTGACTTGATGGCAAGTTTTTTTTTTAAGTCTGTTTGAAGTCTAAAATTCATGGAAGATGTGTGAGAGTTTCATGCATATGACTGGTTCAATTGGTATATTTTGGGACTTCATTAAAACAAAATTTTGAAAATAAAGCCACCCTGAAAAATATTTTTATGATTTTGTATGTGTGTATGTGGGTGTATAATGAAAGACAAAGGGACCTAGTGTGCACTAACCCTGGTTTTCAGTTACTGAATTAAGCAAGATAAGGATGGCATTAAATAGAGAACATTACTCAACCTCCATGCCATTTTATCTCTTCTCCTCCTTTGAATATTCACTGAGTTCAAACATCTCTTATGACACTGATCTTGCTGTGCCCTATAGTTAGATAATCTTACACATCCTATCCCTCTCCTAGACTTTTCTTTTCTTGAGGGCAAAGTCTGTGTCCTATCTTGGGGACCTTTATAGATCGTTCCATAGTGATACGTATACCAGGGATTGGCAAACTTTTTCTATAAAGGGCCAGATAATAAATATTTTTGGCTTTGTGGGCTATACCATCTCTGTCACAACTACTCAACTCTGCCATTGTAGTGCAGAACTATAAACAATACATAAATCAATGAGCATGGCTATGTTTCAATGAAACTTTATTTATGGACACTGAAATTTGAATTTTCCTGAATCTTAAAAGATTATTATTTTCATTTTTTTTTAACCATTCAAAATTGTAAAACTGATTCTTAGCATTTGGCTTGTATAAAAACAGGCAGCAGGCAACGAGTTTTAGGTGTAACAAAATTTTTTTAAAACTCACTTAAGGTATTTGGTGAATGAAAATGTTTGCTGCCGGATTTTATAATGTCCTCTTTTGGATAGGAGAGCATATAGGTTTGGGTAAAATCCGAAAAATCCTTTGCCGTCAAGTCGATTCCGACTCATAGCTACCCTATAGGACAGAGTAGAACTGCCCCATAGAGTTCCCAAGGACTGCCTGGTGGATTTGAACTGCCAACCTTTTGGTAAGCAGCTGTAGCTCTTAACAACTAAGCCACCAGGGTTTCCTAGATTTGGGTAAAAGTTTATAATTTACGAACCACAGTTAATTTCAATTTAACAAACTTTTGTTTTGCACCTATGTGACAATATTGACAATATTCCTGTGAGGTAGGTGTTGTCATCATTCCCATTTTGAAAATGAAGTTTTAGGTCCTCAACTCCATGCTTTTTCCCTTGAGTCCAGGGCTTTGTCCATAGTAAGGTTAGAGCCTCGTGTCTCAGTGTGCTGCTGACTGTATCTGTGAGAGTGATCTAGACAACATGACCTGTAAATTTAATGAGGTAGATGAGGCATTATGTAGAGATGCTTTCAGCTATAAGTCCTAGAAAACCCAACTCATAATGGCTTAAACTGCAAGGGAGACTTTCTATCCCATATAGAAAGAAGTCCTGAGTTAGAACAGCTCCAGGGTTGTAAATAAAGTCACTAAGCTGATTAACTCACCAGCTCAATGACAGCATCTAGGGCTGTTTTTCATATTTAGTTTCTGCCATTTTTAGTATTTGGGCATTGTCCTAAGTCTAGTTTAAACCTGTTGCTGTGGAGTCGATTCCAACTCACCGCGACCCCATAGGACCGAAAACAACTGCCTCACAGAATTTCCAAGGAGTTTCTGGTGGATTCGAACTGCCGAACTTTTGGATGGCAACTGAGCTCTTAACCACTGAGCCACCAGGGCTAGTTTAGTGCCGTCCAATATGAAATATAATGTGAGCCTCATATGTAATTTAAGTTTTTCTAGGAGCCGCATTAGAAAGGGTAAAGAGAAACTGGTGAAATTATTCTAATGAAAAATTTTATTTAGTCCAATATACCCAAAATATTTATCAGTTTAACATATAATCAATACAAACAACTATTACGGAAATCTTTGATATAACACTTCCCAATTTGGACTAATAACATTTCAAGTGCTAATTAGCCACCTGTGGCTGCCATATTGGACAGCAGAAATCCACTTCATTTCATGTCTTAGGATGGTTGCAGTGGCTCCAGGCATCACATCCAGTCCTTACAGTGTCCAGAGGTCATCTATTTTTACACTCTCTTTACAGATCTTCTCAGAAGCTCCATTGCACACTTCCCTCAAGTCTCATTGGCCAGAATTACACTTTGTTCTCACAATTATATAGAGGGAAATTAGATTCTAAAATTGGCTGAGACCAAACAGAACTCACCTTGTGTTCCCACAGTAACACATCTACGAGAAGGAAGATGAATTCTGGAAGATAGGAGGAAGATGGGTGATGGATATTGAGAATGCAACAAAAATGTCTTCTAAAGCGTTAAAGGCAAGTCAAGATGGTGGGGTAGACTGGATCAGTCACTGTGAAACCAGGTGTCATGGATTGAATTGTGTCCCCCAAAAATATCTGTCAACTTGGCTGGGTCATGATTCCCAGTATTGTATGATTGTGTACCGTTTTGTAATCTGATGTGATTTCCTCATGTGTTGTAAACTCTATCACTATGATGTAATAGGATGGATTAGCGGTAGTTATACTGATGAGGTCTGTAAGATTAGACAGTGCCTTAAGCTAATCTCTTTTGAGATATAAAACAGAGAAGTGAGCAGAGACACATGAGAACTTCATACCACCAAGAAAGCTGTGCTGGGAGCAGAGCACATCCTTTGGACCTGAGATTCCTGTGCAGAGAAGCTCCCAGACCAAGGGAAGATTGATGACATGGACCTTCCTCCAGAGCCAATAGAGAAAGCATTCCCCTGGAGCTGACACCCTGAATTTGGACTTGTAGCCTACTAGACTGTGGGAGAAAAATTTTTCTTTATTAAAGCCATCCGCTTGTGGTATTTCTGTTATAGCAGCACTAGATAACTAAGACACCAGGTAAAAGACAAAGGTAGAAATTTGTACTTTCTAGTTTGCAATGGGGATGGAGGTTTTCAGGACTACATTCGAGCAGTCTACAGGAAAGTATTGAAGCTGGGGGTCAAACTGATAAGATAGTATAGCTTCTTAAAAGTTTAAAATTAGGGTTGGAGGCAGTAGTAACCAATCATTGTTTGATAAGGTCACATTCATGAGCTGGACAAAGAGGCAAGAGTTGGCTTTCGTCATTGATAAAGAGTAAGAGAACAGGATATTTTTCACAACTCCAGTAATGATGAAGTAGGCACAGTAGGTACAGTTCACGATAACTGAGTCAACTGCTGATTCCCTAGAAGTTGTACTAGATAATAATTAGAATATTTTTGTAACCAAGAAGTACTAAAATAACCCATTTTAATTAAAGTGTGCTTTTTCTCTGTCATTGCATATCATGTCCATTGAATGTATGACCTGATTCAACTTTTCAGAGAAGTAGACCCTTGTGGCGTTAACATGGGATTAATATGGAATGATGGTTGGTTTTTCTTTGTTTGTTTTTTCAGAGGGAGCTTGTTAAAATCTCAACACATTTTTTATATAATGTTATTTATTTTGTTGTTGTTGAGAATATATACAGCAAAACATAAACCAATTCAACAGTTTCTACATGTAACATTTAGTGACATTGATTAAATTCTTAGAGTGGTGTAACCATTCTCACTCTCCTTTTCTGAGTCGTTCCTCCCCTATTAACATAAATTCACTGCCCGCTAAGGTTCCTATCTAATCTTTTGAGTTGCTGTTGTCAATTGATCCCATATAGATAGTTCTTTAAAAGAACACATTGCTCAAATCTTTACTAATTAAGCCAAACTATTGTTTGATTTAAAGAAGACTTCAGGGGATATGTTTGGTTTAAGGTTTGGTTTAAGGAGTCCATGAAAATTTTAAATTCTGTTCTGCATTTTTCCCCTTTTGATTAGGATCCTTCTATAGACTCTTTGATCAAAATGTTCGGTAACGGTAGCTGGGCACCATCCAGTTCTTCTGGTCTCATGGCAAAGGAGGCAGTTCTCATGGAGGCAATTAGACACACATTCCATATCCTTCTCCTATTCCTGACTCTCCTTCTTCCTCTGTTGCTCCAGGCAAACAGAGACAAATTGTTGTGCCTTGTATGGCCTCTTGCAAGCTTTTAAGACCCTAGGCAGGACACATCAAACTAGGAGGTAGAACAGAGGCACAAAACATGTTATTAGGCCAATGAACTGACATGTCCCATGAAACCATGATCCTAAACCTCCAAACCAAGAATCCTAATCCCATGAGGTTTTTGGTTGTACATAAGCAGCCTCAGCAGCTACTCTTTTTTTTTTTTTAATCATTTTTATAAATATATCTATCACACAACTTTTGCCAATTCAACTTTTCATAGGTATACAGGTTACTGTTGGCAATTATAATAATCGACTGTGCAACCCTATCCTTAATCAACGTGGTATTTCCATCACCATTAACCTCCCCTTCCCCCACCCCTCCTGCCCTGGTAACCACGAATAAACTTTGTTTTCTATACATTTGCCTTTTCATATAAGTGAGGTCATACAATATTTATCCTTCTGTAATTGACTTATTTCACTCAGTATAAACTTTTGTCTCTCTGCATTTGCCTATTCTAGATATTTGAGATAAATGGGATCATATAATATTTGTCCTTTTGTATCTGACTTATTTCACTGAGTATGATGTTTTCAAGGTTCCTCTACACTGTGGCATATATCAAAACTTCATTTCTCCTACTGGCTGAGTAGTATACCATTGTATGTATGTACCACATTTTGTTTATCCATTCAGCTACTGTTGGGCATTTAGGTTGTTTCTATCTTTTGGTGATTGTGAATAGTGCTGCAGTGAACACTGGTGTACAGGTCTCTGTTTGAGTCTCTGCTTTCAAGTCTTTTGAGAGTATATCTAAGAGTGGAATTGCTGGGTCATATGGTGGTTCTATTTTTAGTTTTTTGAGGAACCATTGCACAGTTCTCCACAATGACTATACCATTTTGCATTCCCACTAGCAATGTGTAAGGGTTCAAATTTCCCCACATCCTTGCCAACATTTGTTATTCTCTATTCTTTTTTTTTTTATCTTAGCCATCCTAGTGAGAGCCAACACAGTTTTGAGGAAGCCGAAATCTGGAATTAGAAATTAGGTTAGGTCCTAGGGTGAAGGTGGAAGAGGATGGTCCTCATGGACTGGGCTTGGTTGACTGGATCATACCATGGGGTTTGTATTTACAAAAGGATATGGCAACCAATATGGATTTCCATGAGTCCCTTGACTAGGGTGCCTGGGGCTGAGCATTTTTTTCTATTACAGCCAACTGAGGTAAAGCAACAGAGGAAATGAGAGGATGGAACCAATTCTTCTTCAGTTCAGCCTATTGCACTCCTGTAATTTCATTGACTCACAGGTCTTGCCTGCTTGAGTTTCTGCATTTTTGTTTTGAGGCTCACCTTCCAGAGTCTACACTGAAACAATGACAGATAGGGTGCCTACTCAGAAAAGAAAAAAAAAAAATCACTATGATTCTCAAGAGTCTTGTTTGTCCAAGTCTACAAGGCTGATGAGGTGTTTGTCTCTGAAACACTTGGCGCTAGCCAAGGGGCATGAAATGTGACTCATAACAGCACTTGAACTCTGGCTCACCGACGCACGCTGCCAACAAATTCATGGAAAGAGGGCAGTATGTGGAGTTGCCGCAGCCCTGCCTTCCAATTCCTGAGCCCAGGATTAGGGAATGGAACACAGCGAGCCAGATTCTGCTGCCTTACAAATGATTTTGGCATTACCGGGTACGTGTCTGGGCGACTCTATTTCTATTGAGAATCCTTTAGGAATGTGGTCTTTGTGGTAAACAAAATGGGAAATGATAGATTAAAGTTACGTAGAGAAAGACACAAGAAGTAATCATGTATCAGTTTACTTGGCAGAGTAGTGAGGAATTTTTGCAGTGGTTAAGAGCTAGGCTGCTAACCAAAAGGTCAGCAGTTCAAATCCACCGTCTGCTCCTTGGAAACCCTGTGGGGCAGTTCTCCTATAGGGTTGCCATTGACTTGATGGCAATTTTTTTTTTTTTTTAAAGCGATGTGTACTAGGGAGTAGATTGAAAGAAAAAGAGCTCTTCTTTGGGGTAATTACCTGCTCCTCACCTTGGTGTCCTCACTTTTCAGCCTTCACCTTTGCTGATCTGTTGCTTCCAAAGGCAACGTTAATAACACTTGTTAATCCATTTACCTCAGTCTTGCCCAATGACAGCTGATTATCTCCTCTCTAGATCTCTATAGTGTCCTGTCAGCATAGCTATCCTTACCCCTCTCCTGCCCATGACATCCTGTTCTCTGTCCTAGAACTCATAAACCTGCTACTCACTGGAGCTTTTTATCTGAAAACATCACAAGGAGTGATGCTATTTGTGTGTCCACCATACGTTCTAGAAATGTTGAAATAAACGCTTTCTAAATGTTTTTATAAGGTCCCTGGGTGGCATATGGCATTGGGTTTTTTGATTTTTTAATGTTTTACAAAACAGTAAAAACACACACCATTTTGAAAGTTGCACTTTGAATCAATTGCATTTTTCCTGGAATATATTCAGTAAAGTTACATTTTTTTCTTTTTGACTTAAGTAATTTCTGCTTACTTTTGATGGGCACTGGGGGAAAAAGTGTGTATGAAATGAGGCCGTTCCACAAATAATTCTTAAGGGGGGTAATAGGCAGTGATTGTAACTTACTTCATTTTCCAAAGGTGGCATGCCACATTAAAGCCAGAGGCTTCTGTTCTTTTACAAATAAGAAAGAGAGAAGGCCATGTATAGAGGGGAAAAATGGATGAATAGATGAATGAATGAATGAGTTAATCTAAAGGAGTCAACTTGACCTACTGCATAGCTTGATTTAAGTTAGTGCTTTTTGGAGTTGCTTGAAATCTCTCAAGTAATTCCAGGGGCCTGGCTGATGATGTGAAGTACGAAAGTATGATGGTTCATAAACATTAACATAATTTCTAGACTCTTTAGTGTAAGTTGTTACCAGAGGAGGAATGTATGTAATATGAGTAACTTCCATAATATCTCCTTGTGTGAACTGAGGTTGGGAGATGATGACCCTAGGACCCACATCACCTTCCACAAAAACCAAACCCATTGCCGTCAAGTCGATTCCAACTCACAGCGACCCTATAGGACAGAGTAGAACTGCCCCATAGGGTTTCCAAGGAGTGGCTGGTGGATTTGAACTGCCGACCTTTTGGTTAGCAGCCATAGTTCTTAACCACTGCGCCACCAGAGCGCCCCATATGACCTTGGAGAGGTTTTATGTTCTTTTCCAAAATATAAAAGAGTGCATCAATAAACAAAGACTGGTTCGAAGGTGTCAAAAAGACTGTATTCAGCCAATTTATTTTGAAAATAATTAACTACACTTAGAAGAATATATAGCCTCTGACCACTTGTTTGCAAAATAAACAGTGTTTTTCACTTTGTTTTTCCTCCAACCAGTGTGTGTTTGTAGACACAACTGAAGTGCCTGCATATGTGGTTCCCGGAGCAGGAAGGCAGGGAGTCGTTGGCGACGTAGAGAGGGCTCTAAGTGTTTATTGCTGCAATGATAGACTAGCGCACTTGACAAAGTGGTTTACTAAAGAGACCCTAGTGGCTGGAAAGAGTGGCTGCATACGCTGAATGTGCTGAATGCGCTGTGTGAGGCACACCTGATCCAATCACTCTGACCAGCTTCAAGCCGATAAGACTGTGCTCTAGCAGATTTGTCTGGAAGGATGGACAACTATTCTAGAGATGGCAAAAATGATGGAGGAGCCCACTATGTGAGATTCAGGGTCTCTTCTCTCTCTTGCATTTTCTCTCTTTTTTACTCCTTTCTTATGTTCTCCTTTCTCCCTCTCTAATTTGCAGAAATGTATTATATGTACGGAGCCCTGGTGGCACAGTAGTTAAGAGCTCAGCTCCTAACCAAAAGGTCGGCAGTTCGAATCCATCAGCTGCTCCTTAGAAACCCTATAGCGTAGTTCATTCTGTCCTATAGTGTCGCTGTTAGTTGGAATGGACTCGACAGCAATGGGTTTGATTTATTATTACATACTGGAGTCCCTGAGTTGTGTAAATGATTAATGCTTTCAGCTGCTAACTGAAAGATCGGAGGTTCGGGTCTACCCAGTGACCCTGTGGAAGAAAAGCCTGGTGACTTACTTCTGAAAAATGAGCCATTGAAAATCCCTGTGGAGCACAATTATACTCTGACACACATAGGGTCGCTATGAATAAGAGTCAACTTGAAGGCAACTGCTGTGTTGTAGACATGTAAAGAATCACAGAGGTCCTAAAAAGTTAAGTCCAGTGATTTTCAAGTTAATTTTATAAGCAGAAATTTACCCTCAGATGGATTCTCACTCAGGACCCTAAACACATAACAGATTAAGCGGAGCTCTAGTTGAGGAAAAGTTTACAAATCCAAGCCCAGCCTACTTAGCTCCCACCCTACCCCCTTTCTTATAACTTCTCCCCACTTCCAGGTCTCTACAGCACCTCCTAGAACTCAAATCCGAGAGAATATCTCTATTTGGCTTTAATAGGAAATCACCACAAATTATCTGTTTTCAATAACTTTACATTCTCATATTTCCATTAATAAACTTGGAGTAAGTTTCAGTCTTCATGGAAAGGGAGTGGAATTCCACCCCTTTCTAGCTCATGGACCTTGGAGATATTTTTACACAGCACAAACTTTATTTCATATGTCTTTTCAAAGCACATCAAACCATCAATTATGAAAAAAGATCTCACATTTTCAGTTTAAAAACCATTTTTTATTTTAACATCATTTTCAAATATCTGAAATGATTCTCAAATACAAAATCTTCTACAGAACGTAGGGGAATGAACATGGACTTTGAATTAAGGCCAACTCTGTGAAAGTGGGGAAGGAGTTTACCATTTGTGGCTTTTAGTTTCCTCATCTGTAAAGACAGGACTAATACTATCTGTTTAAGGCTGAATAATGGCCCCCAAAGATGTTCATCTCCTAATCCATGGAACCTGTGAATATGTTACCTTATACGTGATATCTAAACTAGGCCCAAAATGGAGTTGTTTGTGCTGATCCCTATGCTAGCAAACCAAAACCTAAGTTTCTCCTCTATGTGAGAAAACATTTTAATTCACCTGGAATCCAGATTTCTGGGTCTAAGGAGTTGGGGTGACCTACCCAGGCCATTTGCCCTTAGGTGCCATTTTGAACTTTGAGCCTTTAAGGAACTGGTTTTCCTGGAGTCACCTTCAGGTCAAGCAATAGACTAGTAAGCAGCTTAGCAGAGACCATTTTGCCTTAGGCACTGGGCTCTTTTGGAGAATTATCTATGTGCAGGAACTCCAAGGTCTGATTGGAAGCTGTGTTTTAGAATATATGGTATGTACTTAAAGAATGTTTTTACAACTGACTGACCTGAAGCCCTGCACGTGCTCTGAGAAACTAACATGGAAGGAATTTACAATGACCCTCAGGGGATTCCTTGCCCGGACCCCACCTATATAATCCGCTTTCACTATCCTCTCTTTGCAGCCCTTTCCCTATTCTTTCGGGGTGACACTACCTGGTTCGAATTGGATCTACTCAAAATAAATATATCCTGTTACACTAATTTTTGGTGTTTCTCTGAGCATTTAATTTTTTAACATATGTAAACGCCTAACCTTCCAAGGAGCCAGAATCTAAGTCAATCAGTTGACCTTTCCAGGAGTTGAAACCTAAATCAACCAATCTGTGCTTTCTACCTCAGCTACAGTATGTGACCTGGCTACAAAAGTTCAAACTAACCAATCACTTTTTTGCCCAGTGTTTCTTCCTTATTCTTATACCACTTTGCCCACGTAACTCTGATCTCTTCTGCTTGTCCTTCAGAACCCTCATCTGACTCTCAGACCAGATGTTCCCTGGTTCATGAACTGAAAAAAATAAAGCTGATGAGTTTATATATAAATTTAATATGGTGAAAACTTTATTTTTAACATACGGGAAAAAGGACTTTGCAGATGTGATTAAATCAAGGATCTCAAGATGGGGAGATTATCTTAGGTCTTCTGGGTGAGCCTGAAATGTAATCACAAGTGTTCTTATAAGAGAGAGGCAGAGAAAGAAGTTTGACTACAGAAGAGGAGACAGCAATATGATTGGAGTGATGTGACCATAAATCAAGGAATGCTGGCAGCCACAGGAAGCTGGAAGGGGGCAAGGAATGGATTCTCCTCAGGAGACTCCAGAAGAAACCAGCCCGGCTGATACCTTCATTTTAGCTCCATAAGACTCATTTCAGACTTTTAGCCTCTAAAACTGTCAGAGAATAAATTTCTATTGTTTGAAGCCACTAAGTTTGTGGTGATTTGTTACAGCACCCATCGCCATCAAGTTGATTCCGACTCATAGTGGCCCTATAGGACAGAGTAGACCTGCCCAATAGGGTTTCCAAGGAGCAGCTGGTGGATTCGAACTGCTGATCTTTTGGTTAGCAGCTGAACGCTTAACAACTGCGCCACCAGGATTCCAATTTGTTAGAAGCAGCAATAGAAAACTAATAAAGCATCCATCACACATGATTTCTTGCGATGATTAATGAGATCATGTAGTCACATGTGCAAAATGAGCAGTGACATAATAGGTTTTAACAACCAGTGTCACCATCATGCTTCCTTCTACATGAAACCCATGTAACTTCAAAAATAATTTTTATATTTGTAAAATCCCTGTCTATATAAGGGAAGACTTGACTTTCTGGTTTGCCAAAAGATGACAAGGTAATTGTTAATACACAGATAAGTCTTTAGATTCCCAGATGACAGACCATTATTATAGAGACTGGGTTTTGTTGAGTCCATATGCCAAGAGCTGTTTCTCTCGTAAGTATTTTAGTGCCTATTTTCTTGGGTGCCATAACCTAATCCCTGAGTTATGGAGGGTTTATGGCATGTATTTTCCTTTAGTAGATTTACTTTCCCTAATTATGTTTGGCAGAGGCTAATTTTAAAATGAGTTTGAATATTTGACTTATGTTGGCTGGAGAGAAGGAAGCCAGTTCAGGGATTGAAGTATGTCTCTTCAAAAGATATGTTGAAGTCCTAATCCCTGGTACCTGTAAAAGTGACCTTGTTATTACTTAAGTTAACATGAGGCGATTTTGGAGCAGAGTGAGTTCTAATCTAATTTGAGTGACTCCATATAAAAGAAAAGAGACATGAGAAAGACAGACAGAGGGACAATGGCCAGCCCTATGTTGATAGAGTTAGGAAGCAGCTGCAAGACAAGGAATGCTTGGGATTACCAGATGCTGGGACAGACAAGAAAGGATCTTCACCTAGAGTCTCCAGGGAGAACAAGGGCTTGCTGATACCCTGAATTTGAACTACTAGCCTCTAGAATTGTGAGAATAAATTTCTGTTCTTTTAAGCCACCCACTTTGTGACACTTTGTTATGGTGGCCCTAGAAAACCAACATACCATGTTTCTCCATTGCCCATGAAGTCTTCACATTTGGTGCCTTAAGAACTGACCATATGTATTTTTTTTTTTTAAATATTGTGAAAATTTTATTTACTTATTTTTTTCTTTTTTCTTTTTTTTATCGTACTTCAGGTGAAGGCTTACAGAACAAATAGTTTCTCATGAAACAGAAGTACACATGTTGTTTTATGACACTAGTTAACAACCCTACAACATATCAACCCTCTAACTTCTCAACTTCTTTTAATGTTTGGTGAAAATACACATAGCCAAAGATACACCATTTCAAAAATTTCTACATGCACAGTTCAGTGACATTGACTATCCTCTTCCAATTAATTCTCACTTAAGATGAAGGCTTACACGACAAAATAGTTTCTCATTTAACAGTTAGTACAAATGTTGCCCTATGACAATGGTTAACAATCTCACAACACATCAACAATATCCTTACTTAAC
>NW_004444043.1:1421873-1445264 GCF_000243295.1 Trichechus manatus latirostris
CATGGGTTTTTACAATAGAGGTCTCATACAATATTTGTCCTTTTGTGATTGACTTATTTCACTCAGCATAATGTCCTCCTGTTTCATCCATGTTAAGAGATGCTTCACAGATTCATCGTTGTTCTTTCTCATTGCATAGTACTCCATTGCGTGTATGTACCATAGTTTGTTTATCCATTCATCTGTTGATGGGCATCTAGGTTGTTTCCATCTGACAACACGTATTTTAGATTGAAATGGAAGGATTATGTTTATAAATATGTATGTGTGTAACGCATGTGAACCCTCATTACACATTTTAAAATTTGAAATTATGTAAGTAAGTACTAACACTTGAAGTATGTTAATATGCTTGGCAAAGTAAAAATATTGTGGGAGAAAGCTTAGCTATTGGGATAAATTACAATATTCTCCATTATCAAGGGGGTGGTATATAATCATCTTTCTAGATTGCTTGAGATAATTTATCCTTAGTGTATCGGTTTATGATTATGTGTGTTTGTAGCCATCTTTATTGTAACCCTGTAAGGTGGGGGTGAGGAACTACTGGTTCTTAATATGTAGGTTTAGTCCCTCAACAGATATTTTGCTATGAGGTCATTCTTCACCAAGGAATATCTTCAATATTCACTTTATGATAGATTTTTTTTTAACGTTTATAAATATAACAAAGGGGTATTTGTTTCAGTGTTGACTAAGTCTTATTCAGTTTAAAGGAACAGTGATATGTAACACTAGGAAAGGGAGTAAAGTGTGGATGATAAACATTCTTCATCCATTCAACAGAATTTGATAGCCTGGTGTTTGTTTAAAACAACTTAAATAATCATTTCTTTTCAAGACTAAACAGGGTTGAACATTCCATCTTGCTTCAGGATGTGAGCATAATGAAGGGAGAGAAAAGCGTTAAGAAAGATTACAGGTTGTTCTTTTTCCTTTGTAGAGGCATTTTTCTCTCCTCTTTCTTTTTTTTTTAGGGTGGCTTCCAAAGAGGGCTTTCCTAACCCTTCCAAATGCAGATTCTTTTGTAAAGCGAGAGGGTCAACTGAAATCCAGCTATTGTTCTGTTCTCAGCAAGGCCAGAAGGTGAATGTGTAGATTGAGGGAGAAACCATTACAAGGAATCTTCTGGTATGTTTGGAAGGAGACCACGCTAACTACCTTTATTTAACTCTTAATTAACGAAACAAATGCTGCGGGAAGCATTCTTTAATGTCTTTGGGAGTTATGAGGCCACAAATCTCTAATTAATTAAAAAAGGAAATCTTGAAGTGTTTACTACAAGACCCAAATTCTAATTGCCAGATTTTTCTTCTATTTTCCAAAATTCTGAGAACAAAAATTGAACACAGTTTTGAACAATTCCCAACTCTCCCAGTCTCCATCCAAGCTCAGTTCCTGGTTTGTGTGTGCAAGGGCCAGAAGTCTTGTCACTGGGTGACTTCTTTTCTTTTGATGTACAGCTTTGATCAAGCCATAGGGTACCTACCAAATTAAGGACAATATTTCAAACTTTTTAAATGCTTCCCTTGAAGTTCTGTGGTAGAATTAAAGTAAAAGAAAAATCATTTAACATATTTTTATATTTTGTGTACTTTGTTTTTTAGATTAATTCTTATTTTAAATTATTCAATTATTTTTAATAGCTGACACACATGTATAGACACAATTCAAAAGATACTGGGAAGTAAAGCTACCTCTTACTCTTGTCCTCCCCACAAGTAAATATCTTTATCAGCTTTTAGTGTAACCTTCCAAAGACACTCTATGCATACACAAACGTATATGCACATATATATGTATATACAAAAATATATATACTCTTATAAATGATAAAATACTTTTCATTCTATTTTACACCTTTTTTTAAACTTAAGAATATATCTTATAGATCATTCTAGTCAGTATATATCCAGCTACCTCATTCTTTGTAATTAAAAAAAAAAAAAAAAGTTGCCATCGAGTCGATTTCAACTCTTGGTGATCCTATAGGACATAGTAGAACTTCCACATAAAGTTTCCAAGGTGTAATCTTTATGGAAGCAGATTGCCACATCCTTCTCCCACAGAGCAGCTGGTAGTTTCAAACCACTGACCTTTGAGTTAACAGCCAAGTGCTTAACCACTGTGCCACCAGGGCTCCTCCTTCTTCTTAATAGCTGTGTAATATTCCATTTTAAAGATGTACCATAGTTTGTTTAACAAATGCATCTTAATTATTTATAATCCTTTCACATTGCAAACAGTTCTGCAATAACCTTACAAATGCGTTATCTTGGTCATGTGACTTTTTTTTTTTAGCTGGTAGGTACTTCAAGGATCATAAATATGCACCAATATATATGTTATAGTGATAGCCAATGAAGCCAGCAGTTGCTTAGCCATTATCAAGCAAGACCTACTTCTCTTGTCCATTATCTAGCAAAATCTTAAGTGATAGACAGTGCTGTGTGTGGCTCAATTAGCAGCTGCTCAGCCATTACCAAGTGGAACCTGCCCCCTTCTGTCCATTGTCCTCCAAGACCTGAGTGCCCAGTTCCTTTACTATGGCAAGACATGCTTTGTAAATTACAATCTCAAATCCATTTCCAAGACGGTAAACTAAATTTAACAGTATCTAAGGAGGAAGGATGGAGAATGCAGGCCCACCTGTTGATTCTCATGACGCTCATTGCAGGCCCCACTAAGACTGCAAGGGCAACCAGGGAGAGCTAAAAATGTCCCAGTTAAGGTTGAAGTGTTACCAGGAATTGACCCACCATTGGTGAAGCAATATCCTCTAAGGCTAGAGGTGAAATGAGGCCTCTGCCCACTCATCCACCAATACCTAAACTCTGAACTTACAAGACCATGCCAATGTACTTATAACACACCAATTTTGCCTGTAAAGAAACCTCATTCCAACGAGTATAGGTCTGTTCAAGACCTCAGAGCAATTAACCAAATAGTAGTTACAATCCATCCTGCAGTGCCAAATCCGTATACTTTGCTAGCCACTTTTCCAAGAGATTTTGCTTGGTTTACTGTTCTAGACTTAAAAGGTGCTTTCTTTTCTATACCATTAGAGTCTGAAAGCCAAGAACTGTTTGCCTTTGAGTGAGAGGACCCTGAAAGGGGTGATAAACAACAGTTCTGCTCGATTGTACTCCCACAGAGGTTCAAAAATAGCCCCACATTGTTCGGTACCACTCTGGCTAAAGTCTTAAGATAGTTAACCCTCCAAAATGGAGTTCTACTTCAGAATGTGGATGATTTGCTCATAGCAAGCAAAACTAAAGAAGAATCAGATTTAAACACTATCAGCACTCTTAACTTTCTGGACCAGGCTGGGTAAAAATATCCAGACCTATGGCCCAGATTTCCCAAGTCAAGTTTACACTCCTAGGATTCGGGATCTCTCAGGGAAGAAGAGAACTGCTCCCAGAGAGAAAAGAGACTATTTGTGCAATCTCACCTCCCAGGTCCCAGCGGCGACTCTTAGGATTCCAGAGAATGGCAGGTTTTTGCAGAATCTGGATTCTCAACTTGTACTAATAGCCAAACCTTTATATAAAGCAACTGAAGAGAAAGATTCAGATCCTTTTATTTGGACTGATGAACAACAAAAAACCTTCCAGACCATTAAAGAAACACTCATGTCAGCCCCAGCCCTGGGGCTCCCCAGTCTAGCAAAACCCTTTGAACTGTTCATGCATGAGAGTTAAGGAATAGCTGCAGGAGTCCTAACTCAAAAATTGGGAGACTATCGACTACATGCAGCCTGGAGACCACAATCAAGTGGAAAGGTTGAAAGAGTGAATCAGACACTTAAAAGATACATAACAAAGGTGTGTCAAGAAGCAAAATTAACATGGATACAGGCTCTCCCTATAGCCTTGCTTAGGGTTAAGACAGCTCCCAAAAGCAGTCTTAAATTAAGCTCTTTAGGGCTAGTCTACGGGAAGCCCCCTCTTGAAAAATCATGGCCTGATGGTGACCATTTAATTGCATTAGGTGAAAAAACTGTACAAGAGTATTTGCGTTCTTTGTCTGCTGTCCTTTATTATCTTCACAGATACACGTTTGCCAGACAAAAACACCCTCCTGAGGTGACAGTTCACCCGTTTCAACCTGTAGATCGGGTCCTGTTGCGTGCCTTCCAGCCCAAGTGGAAAGGACCCTTCAAGGTGCTTCTCATCACCCATACAGCGATCAAACTGAAAGGAGTCAAACTTTGGATTCATCACACCCAGCTGAAAGCGGCACCTGCCCCAGACCCTGACCCAACAACAACAACTCTTCAGAACAACTGGAACTGTGAACAATTATAAGACCTGAAGTATCTATTTAGGAGATTCTGAGTTTTTAACCCATAGAGTTCGTTAACTGTGGTGTTTTCCTTCCTGTTCATATTTTGCCTGTTTAAGATAGTAGCTCTCTTAAGCTAGACCCTGTTTCATGAAAATATGAAGCTGTGGTACCTCACCTTCATTCTCCTAACTCTTCCTCACGTAGTCTTGGCATAGTAATGCTTTTGTCAAATTAGCCCAGTCAGTAGCAAGTGTGACCAGTGTGACTAAATGTTGGATTTGTCAATACATCAGAAAGCTACTTGGCTTCATGTTCCCAACCAAGTTAGGTCAAATATCTTTAACTGACTCATCTCCTGTTTACCTAACTATAATTGGCTAAAGAGTTTGTTTACTATTTTTTTTTTCTTTAATTGTAAAGGGAATTTTTGTCTGCTGTTCTGTACAATACTTTCCTTTTTTGTCTATCATGGTGCAAGCTAAAAAAAAGAAGCATAAAAGCTTATGTTCAATACAATCCCCTGCATGGAGAAGCCGTTGCCCATTTTAGAAGATGCTTTCCACAACCAAGGGAATATGGCCTATTGCCACATCCCCAAAGAGAAGGAGGGATTGACAGTCAACGCAGCCAGCAGCTGCTTAGCTATTATCAAGCAAGACCTGCTACTCTTCTCCATTATCAAGCAAAACCTTAAGTGACAGACAGCGCTGTGTGTGGCTTAATTAGCAGCTGCTCAGCCATTACCAAGCGGAAACTGCCCTCTCCTGTCCATTGTCCTCAAAGACCCTGAATGCTGTGTGTGGCTCAGTTCCTGCCTTAAACCAGTCAAACCCAGTTTACTAGCCTCAAAAGTATAAGACCAAGGGGGACTTATTTGCCATTTTCTGTACATATGAATGGGGAAAAAAAAAAAGCAATTTGTCTTACTGCGCCTGCACGCCATGATAACCTACGTAGGCCGTGTTTGTATGTACTTCTTTTTGAAGGGTGGTATAAAAGATTCTACTTTCCTTTGTTTGGGGAGCTTGATTTGAGGTATATACCTCCTTACTCCTTGCCTGCGTGCTTGCAATAAATGCACTTCCTCCCTCCTCACCTTGGCGTGTCTTTATTGACGAGAAGCTGCACTGGGCAAGACCTGCTTAGGGTAACAATAGCACAAGGATTAGTATAAATGGAACATGCATCAAAGATAACCTGAAAGTCACTGACACTAAGTCCAGTTTTCTGGCACCTGAGAGTTTTCTCCTAATAATTTCCTAAAACAACTACCTTCCGTTATTATCCTTGCAAACAAACACCATATCTTTATTCGTACTCTTCTGCTATAAAACCTGCTCCTCACGTTCAGTCTATTTTCTCACTGTGCAAAGGGAAGAGAATTTCTTATTTACAGATCACCTATTATATTTTGCCATAAGTTATATTGGGGTGAGTTAGTGTTTGGTCACCAAACCACTGATCACAGTTTAAGAGTTCTGGTATCCAAGAGAAAAATAGTAGGACCAGTTCTACCATTTTGGCAATATTGACAAACTTTGCTTTAAACAGTGGGGAAAAGAAAATCCACATATATCAAGGAACAAAGAAATATGATTTCATAACCACAATGCTGAAGGAATGATAGGAGTGGGTATAAGTAAGCGAACATAAAGTCTTAATAAATGCATACGCTGAAGCCCATCTAAAAGTAAGCTAACAAAAACTTGTCTGATCTTCATGTACTGAAAGATTCTTAAGACGCGACAGTGTGATGGCAGCTTTGTCAGGAGAAGTAAGAAACGGATGACTATAGATTCCTTACCAGGTGTCTAAAAACAGTGCTCAACATTCCACCCATCAACCTGAGGAGATAAATAACTGAAATCACATTATACCTATATTTTTCTGAAGTGAAAACTGTCAACATTACTGTCACTGACAATGTTCTGACTGAGTTGGAAGAAGATTTTTGGCAGTTCACAATCTGTTAGTGCATATTTCCACTGCTCTGGGGAAATGGCCTCAATACTTCAAGACCCAATACCTGGATTGTCAGGGAGAAATCAGTGTCAGAAGTAGAGTCATTGATCCAGTACTTTCGAAGTTCCAGAAGAAAGAAACAATACATGATGTCAGTAGATATGAGCGAGGTGGGGTATTAGACAATGTTCATTTAGTTGATGTCTGTTTACAAAATGTTATTTCACGCACCTACCATCTGTCAGTTTGTCATAATGTGCTTGCATGTTGCTATGATGTTGGAAACTATGCCTCCGTATTTCAAATACCAGCAAGGTCACCCATGGTGGACAGGTTTCAGTGGCGTTTCCAGACTAAGACAGACTAGGAAGAAAGGCCTGGTGATCTACTTCCAAAAGCTAGCCAATGAAAACTCTATGGATCATAACAGAAAGTGATTAGTGAGATGGTATTTCTTTAGCAAGGACAGTAGAAATGTCCTCTTTAAAGAGGTGGCATATGAGCTCTGACATATGTCACTGTATACGAGTGTGCCGTATGTCTGCCGTGTGTGTAAGTCTTATCAAAGTGAATTGGGCAGTGATAAAAAAATTCTCCCCCCTTGCCAGGGACTGAATGCCTCAGGGACTTTTCCTCAAACTTTCTTAAAATGATGCACCTCTGGATTGAGATAAAGCATGGCACATTTATTTTTAAAATGTACCTTTTTTTTTTTTTTTTTGTCTCTAGGTAGGCTTGCTGCTAGCTGCAGTGGTACAGTGCATGAAATGAATGTTAACAATGCTCCATCTCCTGGGTTTAAATACCCTTTCCCTTTAGTGGCTTTTTGTTCTCACACTTTGGGGAATTTAGTGACCTGGTGCTTCCTCTCCTCCGTCTGACTTAACAAAACTTTTTCTCAGGAGAGACTCTGACTTTCATTAACCCTAAGGTACAATGACTGATAACAGCTTAAGGTATTTATTCCCCAACAGACATCTGTGTTTTAACAACAAGCTCAAATAAAAGAATTTCGGTTACCGTAAATGTAGAGAGGGTAGGAACCTCTGTGATATTACATATCACAGGCAGTTTATAATCTCCCTATTTCTAAGGTCAGGTGCATCTGAGCAATTGAAGACAAGACTCTCTGTAAGTTGCCAGAAAAACTTAACTACCATATCTTTTAATGATGGAGAAAATAAAATGTCTGCTAGATTTTCTCAGAGCATTAACTTTCTTCTGTACTGCATGGCCAGCCAAGTTCTGACATGCATTGAAGTAATTAAATGCCGTGAAGCATCCTCAAATTTTGTTCATGCTCAGCCAATTCATATCTTCTCCCACACCTCTTAGCAGGTGTGGAGCCAGTGCCTGAAAGAATATTGCACGCATTAAAACCCGTTCCCCATCGAGTCGATTCCAACTCAGAGCGACCTTGTAGGACAGAGTAGAACTGCCCCATAGGGTTTCTAAGGAGCGGCTGGTGGATTCGAACTACTGACCTTTTGGTTAGGAGCCAAGCTCTTGACCACTGAGCCACTGGGGTTCTATACACACATAAGTCCCTCCGCAAATGATGAGTTAGGCACCATCAAAGTAACCTTCCTTCCTGTAATCACCACAATCATAGTCTGAGTGGGGGCCTATCCCTAACAATTTTATTCCAGTGAACTTAGGTTAAAATAAACTCAAAGGAAAACTTGAAACAAAAGGAATACGGATGATAACAACAGCCAGATACAGTGTTAAGCATTTTATTACCACTATCTCATAAGCTCCCTACCATGAACCTATGAGTTAGGTGTGGTTATACCCATTTTACAGGTGAGGAAATGGAGGCACAGGGTAGTTATGTGACTGGCCCCAGATCACACAGATAGGCAACTAAGAGTGGAATTTAAGCCAAGGTGTGGCTGACTCCAAAGTTCATTTCTTTAGCCTTTTCCCACAAGCTGAGGAAGCGAACATCTACGGAAGGAGATAGGAGTACTTCTACCAGGCTTTCCAAAGTGACTGCGTACTCCCATGGCCCTAGACCTGGCATTGCATTCTGGTTACTTCGTTAAAAAACAGTTGCTGTAGAATTGATTCCAACTCATGGGACCCAAGTGTATCAGAATAGAACTCTGCTCCATAAGGTTTTCAATTGCTGATTTTTGGAAGTAGATACCCAGGCCTCTCTTCCGAGGTACCTCTGAGTGGACTGGAACTTCCAGCCTTTCGGTTAGAAGCCAAGCATGTAACCATTTGCAGGATCCAGGGACTCCTACTTCTTTAAAATAATTTCTTAAAAAAGATAGTAGACTGGATGGTGATGATGATGATGGTGATTCTTTTCCTTTCCTTCCTCTTGCCCCGTGTTTCCTTAACACCTTGGTCATATTTTTTGGTTAGCCTTTGTGAATATATATTCGCTTACTAATAAACTAGGAACTCTTTGAGAGCGAGAATGATAATTTTATTTCCTTCCTTCCTCTCTTTCTCCTCTTCCTACTTGCCTTTGTCCTGTCCTCCCATCCTTCTTCTTCCGCTAGGGAGGTTTATAAAACTCTATGCTGGGCACTCATCTCTAGAGCCAATGGTTTATAGACAATTCTTGAGTCCCAATCTCACTGCTTTAGACTGTTCTTTATAATTTTTCCCCTAAAGGGTCCCTTGGATAATATTTTTCATGACCTTTAATATGCCACCCACTGATCTTGCCTGTTGACTTTTGCCTTTAATATTTTAGAGTCTTTTACTATGACTGGAGTATCATTTCATAGAGCTGGCAGTCTTTGTTTTTCTTATACTTGATGTGTAAGACCTGTGTGATCTTGATGTGTATTAAAGCCTAATTCTGGGGAAGAATGTGATTCTGAAAATATCTCTGGTGCCAAGTCACTGGGAGGGCTTTGACCCTAAAGGGGTTTCCAGGTGCTGACTGGTTGGTGATGTATGCTGATGCACAGGACAGACCTACAGGAGGAAGATAAGATCACCAGATGAATCTTCTTCAGACAAACATCTCCAAGATATTCCTTTTAAATCACCAAGTTATTCCTGCTAATAATGGTCCTCATTACTCACTATGGGGAAGATGTTGCTATGGTGATGGGGGGGTGAACTAGGAATAATTTGTAAACAATGTTGTCATGTGGAGAAGAGTTTGACCTATAAACGCAAATGTGAAGCATATTCCTGTGAAATGGATGAGTGTCTTAGTTTCTTAGTGCTGCTGTAACAGAAATACCAGAAGTGAGTGGCTTTCATAAACAGAAATTTATTTTATCACAGTTTAGGAGGCTAAAAGTCCGAGTTCAGAGTGCTGGCTGTAGGGGAAGGCTTTCTCTCTCTGTCGGCTCTGGGGGAAGGTCTTTGTCTCTTTTCAGCTTCTGTTCCTTGATTCCTTAGAGATCTTCAAGTGGAATATATCTTCCCCTCATTTTGTGCTTGCTTCTCTGTGCCTAATCTGCTCTTTTTATATCTCAAAAGTGACTGGTTTAAGACTCACCCTACACTGATGTGGCCTCATTAACATAACAAAGAAAATCCTATTCCCAAAAGGGATTGAATCCACGAGTATAGCAGTTAGGATTTATAACACATATTTTGGGGGGACACAGCTCAATCCATAATAATGCGAGATGACTTGTTATCTAGTCCCATGAGTCTAGTGGGAATTTTGAGTCAGTTTGCCTTTACTGCATTTTCTTGACAACCACAAGAAAGCCAAAACCACTTGGGGTGTAGATGTGGTGGTGGTGGGGGGTCTTATGGTTCCGCTAATACTTAAACAGTCATTTATTTAAAGGAAATAAACAGGACATTGCAGTCCAGAATGATTTGCTCTATGCTGAGGATAAGCTACGTGTTCCATAAGTACACATAGGATTAGCATCTAACTCACCCGTGGGGTTAAGGAAGGCTCTGGAAGAGGTGATGTCTAAATTTAGTTCTTAGGGTAATGTAGGAATTAGTCAGGCAAAAGGAAAAAGGAGATGTGGCTGGGAAAATGCACTAGGCTTTGAAAAGAAGTTATAGAAAGTTTAAAATAGCCCAAATAGTTGAGTAAAACAAAGAAAGAGATGAGTCCTCTGGATTTGGCAACAAAGACTTTGTAATGATCTTGGGAAAATATTGTCATTAGAATTGAAGAGGTGAAAAGCCTGTGATAATGGCTGGGGAGTATATGGCAAGTGAGAAAGTGGAGGTTATAAATTTCTGAAAGTCTGGCTGTGAATTGGATGATAGTGTTAGGATAGTAATTGTTTTGAGGGAGTTAAATTTTTTTTTTTTTAGTAAACTTTATTGAAATATAACACATTCAGTAGAGTGCGCAGATTTTAAGTGTGAAGCATGAATAATTTTTGCACAAGAACTACTATGTAGATCAAGACAGGGAAATTTTAGCTCTTCAGAGGCCTCCCTCATGCCCCTTCCCAGTCATTCCCCATCCCTCAAAGGTAACCACTGTTCTATCCCCATAGCTGAGTTCATCTGTTATTAAACTTTATATAAATGGAACCAAACAGTATGCACTTCTTGTTTCGGTATTTGCATTCAATATCATATCTATGAGATTCATCCATGTCATTGGGTATAGAACTAGTTTTCTCTTTTTCTTTGCTGTCTAGTGTTCCATTTTATGACTACCATGTACTTTATCTACTCTACTGTTGATAGAAAAATGGGTTGTTTCCAATTTTATCTGATATTAAAAATAATGCTCTTATGAAAATTATTGTATGTATTTTTCTATAGATATCTATGCATTTTTGCTGGGAGTACAGTTGCAGGGGTAGAGGGTATGAGTGTATTCAGCTTTCGTGGATACTGCTAACAGGTTTTCCGAAGTGGTTGTACCAATTTCAAACTCCCACCAGCAATGTATGAAAGTTCCATTTCATCTACATCCTCACCAACACCACTTGCATTGTTTCCTACCCCATCCCTCTTTTTTTTTTTTTTAAATTTTAGCCAACCTGGTGTGTATGTCGTGATATCTCATGATGGATTTACTTTACATATCCCGGATGACTAATAATATAGAATACCTTTTTAGATGCTTACAGGCTATTTAACCAAAACTGGTTGCCATTGAGTTAATTTTGACTCATGGCAGCCTCATGTGTGAGAGTAAACTATGCTCCATAGGGTTTTCAACGGCTGATTTTTTTGGAAGTAGCTCTCCAGGTCTTTCTTCTGAGGTGCTTCTGGGTGGACTTGAACCACCAACCTTTCAGTTAGCAGCTCAGCCTGTTAACCATTTGCAGCATCTAGGGACTCCATTGACCATTTAAATATCCTCTTTTATACAGTGCCTCTTCAAGTCATTTGCCCACATTAAATTTTTTTTCCTTTGGTCGAAGTACTCTCTTTAAAAAAAATCTATCTTTAAAAAAATTGTTCTGTAGAAGTTCTTCTTTTACAATGGAGGAGACTTGACTAGAGGAAACTATTGATCAGAAAAAATGAGTAATAAAAGCAGCTAACATAATTTGAGTGTTAGACATCCTTCTAAATACTTTATGCATATTAACATACTTCATCTTCACAGGTCAACTCTTTCAAATAGAGACTATTATGACCTTTCCTTTTCTATAGATGCGAAAACTGCTTATATTTCTCTTGTGTCTGAAATCACACACATAGTAAGAGTCAGAGCTGGGATTTGAACATAGACAGTCTTCTGCTAGAGGTCTTGTGCTCAACCATTATGCTACATTGTGTTAGAGTCCAACTGTGGAACAAGGTCCCTGACAGGGAAAGCATAGGATCTAGGGCACAGATAGGAGGAGAGGCAAACCTAAGAGGTGAAAAGGAAAAATGAGAGCAGATGCACTTAAGACTGTAGCTAAAGGGAGAGAGGAAGCTGAGGGAATCCTCACTTGAGAGTTTCCATTTTCTTTAAACAGGAGGAAAATTTTGTTTGAGAGTCAAGAGGTGGTGAGAATTTGCGAAGAACACAAAAAACTTTAAACAACAACTTTGGAAAATGGAATACTGACCCACTAGAGAAACACAGAGGGATTCTCAGGCATAATTGAGTATTAATTTGAGACTGGAGAGCACAAATCTACTGTGACATGAATTTTTGAGCTTGTGTGACTGACTCCAGCAGAAGTCAGTACCCTACCCTCACCCCAAGAGGATGGTTGCAGTGATTCAGGGTTGGTTTTTTTTTTAAGTTTATTGTGAAGACATGAAGATAGGGATTTGGACTATTAAGAAGAGTTTTATGGAGGCAGTGGACCATGAGGGCAGGTTTAGAGAGATATGAATGTGAAGACAGGAAGCAGTGATAAACGGGAGATAGAGGAGGGAGTCCAAAGATTGGAAATCACAATAAGGTCTAAATATTTGCGGTGGGAGTGAGTGACTGAGTGATAGGGATGAAAGGATAGGAGGTGTTAGTCAGAGGGTGGGATATTTGAAACTGGGATTTCTATTGTAGAATAGTCTTGATAATGGCTAGGTCCAAAGTGTGATCATGGGCATTGGTGACTGAAGTGGAGTAAGTGAATGGGAAGAAGATGAAGCTCATTGGAATTTAGGAAGCCAAGGAGTTGAGATACTTGGTTGTTAAATGGGTTGTCCATAGGGAAACTGAAGACACACTGGTTACCAAGAGGAGTTGGGGTGGAGAAAGACTGAGGAGTTGGAATGGAGAGGAAGACTATGAGTTCCTCGAAATGCAGGAAGTGACTATGAGTTTTCTAGATGGCTTTGAAAGGAGGGGAGGGAGGGGAGGGGAGAGGAGGAGAGGGAAAAAGGACAGAGGAGAGGAGAGGAGAGGTAAGAAGTGGAGAAGTGGGTTTTATAGCTGGATGACACCAAATGCAGGGTTTTTATTTTTGTTGGTGGTGATGGTTTGTGATTTTGGAGACCCATGTGTTATAGAGCAGAACTGCTCTCCTGGAGTTTTCTGGGCTATAATCTTTACAGAAGCAGATTGCCAGGCCTGTTTCTTCTGTGGTGCTGCTGGGTGGGTTTGAACTGTCAACCTTTTCATTACCAGTTGAGTGCAAACCATTTGCATCACCAGGGACTTTAGAAACAGGCTTTTTTAAAATGAGGTTGGAAGAATAGAGTTCTAGAAGTATGTGTTTATATTTTTGAGCATATTTAGCTCCATGTCTGATATATACTAGGTTACCAACAAATGTTTGTAGAAGTAAATTAGAAAGAAAGAGAAGGAAGAAACTGCAAGTGATCTGAGAAAGAGAAAGAAAGACATAATAGAGGGAAGACTGGAATCAGAGGCAGAATAATTTTAGAGAACAGAAAAAGGCATTCTGGTCATTAATAATTTCCTCCTGATTCTAGTTGGTTGCCTTTTAGTACTTTTAAAGCAGAAATTAGAGAATACAAAGGTATTCATTTCACATCACAACAGTTTTTGGAATGAAACAACTCTTACCAGTATCTTTCAAACCTGGCTCCTAATTTCATTAAAGATACAATAACAACAACAACAGCTATAACCACAATTACTGACACATGTAGTACTAGACACTGTTCTGAGTCTTTACACTTTTTAACTCATTTAAAGTCTCCTCAGAAATGATTTGAAGCCATTCCATTCAGGAACTGATGTGGTAAAATAGAAATACATTTTCCTGTTGAGCAGAGGTCCTCAGCTCTTTTCAACCATGACATGTGGAATGACTACAGGTATAACACACTCTCATACAAAGATTTTGATAGACAGTTTGGAGGAGTAAGTCAAAACTTACTAACACTGAATTTCAAATAACTGCCCTCGAAGGCTTTTGCATGGGTAGCAGAGTGAAGAATGGGTACTATTTTCAGTGATTTTCTGGTTACTTGTATTGCTACTCATTTCACTCTCATTCCAAAACATTGAGATGTGAGTGAGGAAGATTGAGGTTACTATGGGAATGACTTTAAAGTTTGTCTAATTCATCAAAACCAAGTTAATGATTTGTAAATTTTGGTGCTTTAGCTATTGCTAGAAACACCACTTCACACAGAACACCCTCCTTACTCATCCATGTGTCACTCACGGGGCATATTGAGAACCTCTACCCTAAGTCATCAATACACAATACTTCAGTTTGTAGATAGCTCCCCTGACCCTTTTTTCTCCAAACAACGGGGCTACAGCAAGCATATAAAACTACCCTCCTCATGTTGTTTACGGTATTTAGCTATGCAACTCTCACTCTTGTTCTCTCTCCATGAAAGTAATTAAATATACAGCTCCCATTGCCATTGAGTTGATTCTGCCTCATAGCAACCCTGTAGGACAGAGTAGAACTGCCCCATAGGGTTTCCAAGGTTGTAATCTTTACAGAAGCAGACTGCCACATCTTTCTCCCGTGGAACAGCTGCTGGGTTCGAACTGCCAACCTTTCGGTTAGCAGTTGAATGTTTTAACCACTGCATCACCAGGGATCCTTTAAATATATGGCAGATGAAGCTAATTGGTGACAGACGTTATGGTGAATGAGACCTCCTTGTCCATTTTCCCGTGAAAATAAACAACTTTTTGCCACCCCCATCCATGTTGGACTCCAGATCCTAAGTTGTCTTCATTGTTCTGTGCTGCTTTCTCAGACACCTTTGCACTTGCTGAGGTTTGTCTGTCTCTTTCTTACTATCAGGTTATGATAGGGGAGCACCTTGGGGGACACTGGAGCTACAGGGTGGAACAGAGCTTGGAGTGGGACCTCGGGGCAGTACAAAACCAAAAAAAGCAAACCAGTTGGTGTCAAGTCATCTCTGACTCACTGTGACCCTGTGTGTTTCAGAGTAGAACTGTACTCCATAGGGTTTTCAATGGCTCTGATTTTTTTTTTTTGGGGGGGGGGGCGGTCTCGGTCTTTCTTCCGAGAAGCCTCTAGGTGGGTTCCAACTGCCAACTTTCAGTTAGTAGCCAAGCAGTTAACCATTTGCACCACCCAAAACTCCTGCTTTACTCTTGGACTCTAATGGGGACTGTTTGCGCGACTTCTCTCCGTGTGGTGTCTTCTCTCCAGTCAGGACACCAGGCAGGTTGATTCCTTCCTTCTCTTCTTTTTAATCAAACAGTGAATCAAATGAGTATGTCAATGTAAACACAGGTCTTCTTATTTCATTTCCACACTGGAGGTGTCTCTTGGCAACGCAGGTCCTGGAGCCCTGGCGGACTGAAAAACCAATGTTATATAAACCATTCTTTCCTCTAGAATTGCGTAATGGAGTAGAGATTTTCTGTTATCAGTTCACAAAGTAGACAGCCCTCTCCCTTCTTTAGCCTTGTAAATGATTTGCATTTCGGAACGGAAATAGAAATATCTTCCAGGACCACCACCGGAAACCAAAGAAATTTTGCTTTTGTTCTCTCTCTTTTTTTCACTGTCAGTAGTGGAATCCTTTTTCGTGTAAAATGTTATGAGGCATCAAAACTAAACCACTCTAATTGAAGCTGAGGTGAGATAGGCCTGTCTCTTACCCTTCCAATGGTTCCTGAGAAATCACTATTAAATCCCAGACTCAGCGGGACGAGGTTTGATAATCACTCGTCTCATCTCTTCTAGCTATTTTTATACTGTGGGCAACATTTTGATATCACAGAATTGTCTTTATAGTTGTTCCTTGCTCCATTTTCCTTTTGGTATCTCCAGGGTGGCGCAAGCGGTAAAGCAGTCTGCTGCAGCCATTAAAAACCCTAAGGAGCACAGTTCTACTCTGCACACATGGGGTTGCCTTAAGTTGGAATTGACTCTATGGCAATTTTTTTTTTTTTTAAAGTAGGTCCCCTGATTAACCCTGTTGTCTTTTAAAATGCAAATACCTTGCCTATCAGTAGGTTTGGTCACAAGATGATACAGATGTCTGCCAACATCTGAGAACTGCTGACAATGTGTCATTACCTTAAGGTAATTTGACCCAGTGGCTCCTGAAGATAATGTCCCAAACAAAAGAAATAGATCTTTTTGTCTATACACTTCCCATAGGGTTTCCAAAGAGCAGCTGACAGATTCAAACTGCTGACCTTTTGGTTAGCAGCTGAGCTCTTAACCACTGAGCCACCAGGGATCCTTGCTCTGTTTAGCTACGTGTTTATCACTGTGCCAGAAATTCCTGGGATTACAGAGCTATTTGACACAGTTACTCTTCTCAAGAACCATTTCTCTAAAGTTTTTTTTTTTATCATGGTTAAATTAACACAAGCAATCTGAAAAATCAAGAAAAGTATATAAAGGAAAAAAAAAAGTCACCAGTACTCTCACTGACCAATAAGAATTACTGATTATTTCCTTCCACTCTTACAAGATAGATTTCTAGTGGCAGAATTTCAGGCAAGGTGTCATTTGAAGGAGGCATTAGGGAATAGTTGCCTTCCCTGGTGTCTTTTAAATCCTATCACCAAGGAGGCTACTTTCTCTCTTAATATACAGGATATAAAAGTAGTTAACATCAATGAATCCTTCAAGCCAGTTCTTTGGGCTTCTATACAAGTTTGATCTGCTCCATTCACAGCTATTTTCATGGCAGCTAACTTTGGATGTTCTGTTAATGATCAGAAAATCATGAGCTCTTTCTTTAGGCTACATTTTCTATCATAATTGCATGAAATCTATATATGCTTTAAATAGTATATATATGTTTATGCATAAACACACTCAGAGTACAGGCAATTTTCAGCCAACACATTGCAGAAATCAGTGAGATTTCCCCAAAGACCTTTTTTCCAGTACTCTGGAAGAAAAGTAGAATAAATATATATAGATAGCCTATATGTCTCCTGTTCTGCCTCTCTCCACACACATGCATATACACATACATTGATGAAATACTCCTTGCACACCTTATGCATGGAATCAATACACTCTTTAAAATGAATGCCAACTTCAGGGCAGACTAATGAATGATCAAAGCTATTGGCTTCTTTTCAGCCACCGATTCTCTATTAAACTTTGAGAAACTTGCTTTCACTTCTCTATGTTTCAGTTCCCCCACTGGTTTCACATGCATTCTAACGCCATTGATAATATTAATGAGAGGCCAGATTGTCTTTATTGAGTGAAAAACTCTCTGGGGATAGGAGTGGACTTGATGTGTAATTGAATCTTGGGTTTAGTAAGAAGATTTGTAAGACGGTTTCCTACATGTATACATCACGTCCAGCTCACAGAAGTGTGGCGTGGATTTGTAAACAGCTACAGATGCCGATGGAGCAGAGGGAGATGAAGGTCAGTATTAAAATTTAGCTTTCCTTCACTTTCCGTGGTTTAGCTATGTCTAGGATAAAGGACACACATACCCACAATCAGTGTAATTGCAGTTGGCCATTTTTTTTCTGCCTTAATATTATTATTCCTCCTCCACTTCCCCCATCTTCCCTTGCTCCTTCTCCTTTTCTTTCTTCTCCTTCTGGAGGTCTAATATTGTGATAAGCTACGTGAACTGTCTCCTTGATTTGTGCCTAATATTGACAATGTTGTGAGTTGCTTTTGAGTTGGCTCTGACTCATGGTGACCTTATGTACAACAGAACAAATCATTGCCCAGTGCTGCACCATCTTCATGATCATTGGTATGTTTGAGTCCATTGTTGTGGCAACTGTGTCAATCCGTGTCACTGAGGGCTTCCCTAATTTCTGCTGACCTTCTACTTTACCAAACAGAATGTCCTTTTCTAGCGATTCGTATTTCCTGACGAGGTGTCCAAAGTAAGTGAGATGAAGTTTTGTCATCTTTGCTTCTAAGGCTCATTCTGGTTGTATTTCTTCTAACAGTAATAATATGTTTGTTCTGGAAGTCCATAATATATTCAACATTTTTCACTAACACCAAAATTCAAATGCATCAATTCTCTCGTTTCCTTTTTCAAATACCTAAACTGTGTCTCAGTCATCACACTAAAGATAGATGTCAGATTTCTTAGCAGACCTTCTTTTCCATTCTCAAGGAGAAACAAGAGGTCGACTGGCATTTTCATTTCTACACAACAGCATAACCCTTACCTCTGATCCTTCTCACTGATATCTAGAGAGTATGTTTTTACCATCATTCTCATTGTGGAATTTTGTCACTAGCATTTGTTTATAAGAGTGCATTAAATTTTCCAATCTCCCCTTCGTTCAGATTTTTAAAAGCAAAGTATCAAACTGTAGTCAACTATTGCCCTTTGAGGTACATCTATGCAGTGTGAAGGGCAATTTAGTTTTACAGACATTTCTTACTAATAGAATCCATCGTAGAAATTTTTCATCTCTGTATCTCTATTGCTAAGATTAAACCTTATTCAGCACTCCGGAAAATAGATAAATAATAAAACAGATTTTAAAAAATCTTCAAAATTCTTTAACTCAATATGGATTGGAAAAATTTGGAGAGGTAGAGATAAGAAGCAAGAAACCCCAATAGATAATATTTGCGGCTTTTTCAGATTGACAGAACACATAATTTATATTTATAACACCACTCTATTCACCATAAAATACTAGACGTTATCATGAGATGAGCTCAAAAATGTATGAATAGAATGAAAGTTCACCAGGAAAATGCACATGTGAAAATTCATTATTATGTTGAAACATAGTTTAATTGTGGTATATTACATTTTATTAACTGCTGTGTCTGAGGATACTGATGTGGACTTTCCTTTCTGTGTTTTCTATTTACTTCAGTAGGTTGAATGGAAAGTGTGCATATAATCGTTTTATCTCTCTGTTCCATAGTTAGCAGATTTGTTTTTGTGCTTTGCCAAGAACTAAAGGAATATTGTTACAGTAATAGTGGGGCTGCAGGACTCAGTCTGGGATAGCCACTGCCTCGTTCAATTGAGTCACTTAAAAATGTCTGGATTTATAGTCAACTTCATCATCACTTACTGAGATCTGCCATGAGCAATGGCTAGAGGTGGACTGGAGAGGAAACAAGGTTGAATAATCCCATCAGATCTTTGTCACCAGGAAACGCAAAATTTAATGTACAAAACAAATACCAGGCAGGCTGTGATTTGGGCTTAGTATATTGGTATGAATTGAATTGTGTCCCCCCAAAATGTGTGTCAACTTGGCTAGGCCATCCATGATTCCTAGTATTGTGTGCCTGTCCTCCATTTTGTGATTTGATATAATTTTCCTGTATGTTGTAAATCCTAACCTTTATGATGTTAATGAGCCAGGATTAGAGACAATTATGTTAATGAGGCAGGACTCAATCTACAGGATTAGATTGTCTTTTGAGTAAATCACTTTTGAGATATAAAACAGAGAATTGAACAGAGAGGAGAGGGACCTCACTACCACCTAGCAAGAAGAACCAGGGGCAGGATGCATCCTTTGGACCGGGGGTCCCTGTACTGAGAAGCTCCTAGACCAGAGAAAGATTAATGATGAGAATCTTCCCCAGAGCCTACAGAGGAAGAGAGCCTTCCCCTGGAACTGGCACTCTGAATTTGGACTTCTAGCCTTCTAGACTATGAGAGAATAAATTTCTGTTTGTTAAAGCCATCCACTTATTTATGTTATAGCAGCACTAGATAACTAAGACAGTAATTAAAAAAAAAAAAAGTTGCTGTTGAGTTGATTCTGACTCATGGTGACCCCATGTGTTGCAGAGTAGAACAGGTTTTCAAGTCCGTGACCTTTCAGAAGCTGATCGCCAGGCCTGTCTTCTCAGGTGAGAACTATCCAGGACTTCGAACTGGTTCTTTCTGGTTTAATCATGGTGGAGGAAGCAAGACCAGAACAGACCCAAATTATTAAAATTTGGGTAAACGAGAACTGTAACAAGAACAGGAATAGTTACTGGTTGAAGCCCTGCTAGAAACTTAATCTCACTCTTAGAAAACAAGGGTAACATCTGTATTTCATAACAACCAAATCTCTTACCTGTCCGATTTTGCACAGAGTCAGAAGCAGTAGTGTCATGCTCAAAGACAGTGGCAGATTGTGCTGCTTTGAATGTGTGTCATTCTCCTCAGTCCTGGCAATAATCCAATCCCACACATCAGGCTCCTGAAAGGGCTTACTATGCCTCTTCTGAGTCTCCCATGCCAGGGCTTTAATCTGTATTTTTTCCCATTTGGTTATGGTTCTGGATTACCGAAATTTAAAAAAATTTAAAAATTTGCATCTGTTCCAGTTTTGCTTCATTGGCCATGACCGAATCCGTTTGAACCGGTTTGAAGCCCTGGAAGTATCAAAAAGGTACAGTGGAAACACTGGAGAGAGGGTGGCTAAAAGCAAAGCATTTTTTGTCTACCTGAAACATTATTTTAATAATACTTCTCCTCTGATTTGAAGTACTTTCATAACTTTTGAGAGAAAAGTTCTGTACAAAATTGGGTTTACTGTATAGTTTACAATAATCATATGGCACTTTTCCTGAAAGATGGAAAATGCCACTGTTTTTTTTCTTCACATGTATATATAGTTCAATGACATTAATTTTGTCCACCATGTTTTTCAACCACCACCCTTATCAGTTCCCAGATTTTTCAATCACCCTTAACGGTAGCTTAGTGTCCCCTAAGCATTGAGTTCTCCTTCCTCTTCCCTCCTACTTGCCCAGATATGCCACTTATTTTGAGTTGGGAGAGGAGTAGTTGGGGTAAGAGATAGGAATCTGTAGCTAGAGGTCTTTTTGTTGGCCAAGGGAGATTTTTTTTCCCTTCCACTATTTTTTTATTTTATTGTACTCAGATAAAGGTTTACAGAGCAAATTAGTTTCTCATCAAACAGTTAATATACATATTGTTTTGTGACATTGGTTGTCAACCCCACGACATGTCAGCACTTTCCCCTTCTCTGCCTTGGGTTCTCCATTACCATTCATCCAGCTTTCTTGTCCCCTCCTGCCTTCTTGTCCTTGCCCCTAGGCTGGTGCAACCATTTAGTCTTGCTTTGTTTTATGTGCCTGCCTAATCTTTGACTGATGGGTGAATCTCAGGAGTGACTTCAGTACTGAGTTAAGAGGGTGTCTGTGGGCCTTACACTTGGGGTTTCTCCAGTCTCTGTCAGACCAGTAAATCTGGTCTTTTTCTGTGAGTTAGAATTTGGTTCTACATTTTTCTCCAGTCTGTCTGGGGCCCTCTATTGTGATCCTTGTCAGAGCAGTTGGTGGTGGTACCCAGGCACCATGTAGTTGCACTGGACTCAGTCTGGTGGAGGCTGTCGTAGTTGTGGTCCATTGGTCCTTTGGACTAATCTTTCCCTTGTGTCTTTGGTTTTCTTCATTCTCCCTTGCTCCAGATGAGGTGAGACCAGTGGAATATTTTAGATGGCTGCTCACAAGCTTTTAAGACCCCAGACACTATTCACCAAAGTAGAATGTAGAACATTTTCTTTATAAACTATGTTATGCCAGTTGAGCTAGATGTCCCCTGAGACCATGGTCCCCAGCCCTCAGCTCAGTAATTCGGTCCCTCAGGGAGTTTGGATGTGTCTATGAAGCTTCCGTGACCTTGCTTTGGTCAAGTTGTGCTGACTTCCCCATTACTGGGTACTGTGTTACCCAAGGGAGATTTTTTATTTACTTCTGGCTTCAGGAAAAAAACGATTTTGAAGAGGATAAACAAATCTAGGCCTGGCCTGTGTAGTGTAGAGCAGTTGGGTGAGTTCCTTCCTCTGGGCCTTCCATTCTCTGTCCTGTCAACAAAAAGCCAGGAACCGCTACAGAAGCACAACCAATGCCTCACATTTCCAGCAGACCAGCTTCCATTTTTTGTAGCATGGCTAGTTTGGAAAATATGGCAATTACCCAAACTGTATTTTCAATACGGGCTGAGATGAAGACCATGTATTTACCTTAACAAAACTGCAATTGCATCTTAAATTCTACCTTGCATGGAAGCTCTTTCAATATATACCTAAACAAATAAAGGAGCTGGGAGATTTTCAGTTTCCTTTTTTTGTTTTCTTTTCTTTTGATATCCTCTACCAAGGCCTTTTCTTGTTAATTTTGTCAGCTTGTTGCTACTTAAAGCCGACTTCCACAGAGATGTGTGTATTTGCAGGTCTTCCACAGAGATGTGTGTATTTGCAGGTCGGCTTCATCAAACATTCTTTGTTCAATACTGTGACAGCTGGTAGCAGGCATACATACTCTTTCCTTGTTTGGTTTTCTGATAAAACCTGTCAAGCACTGGTTGACTATAACTGAATTTGTCACCCTCTCAGTAAGGTTATACCTCTCCTTACTATGAAAAAAACAATAAAACAACATTTCTAACCTCTGTCTGCCACCCCCTCCCAATTTTACAAGCAAATACAGGAAGAGCAGGTTTTAACCAGACTAACACCAGCGGGGTTCATTGTTGACGAACGATTCTCACACGTCTAAAAACATGAGGATGGCCCTTGTGAGAGCACTCACTCGGGAGAGGACGTAAGATGCAGAGAAGGTCACAGCACAAGAGTGCTGGGCTTATGTGCAGTTCAACTGAGCATCTGGAATTTGCCAATTCAGTCAATTAAAAAAAAAAAAAAAATCAGTCCAACCAGATGGTTGGTACATTGTGGACCTTCTCTATGGAATTTTTCAACTTTCCAAACTAGTGTATTGGTATGGAAGGGGCAGGTGTCCAAAAGACAACTGATAAACACAGTTTCCTATAGGATGTGCAACTTCTAAAAATGAGAGCCTATAATGAAGTTGTAGCTTGAGCTTCACCTTCAGATGGAGCAAGGAGATGAAATGTTTCGGTGGGGAATCCCAACCTTAAGCAACTACCAGGCCAACCTGTATGAGAATTCTGACTGTATTATATAGGAAACACCTCATCTTCCCACCAGCACTCTGTCAGTTTGTCATACTTTGATAGCTTGTGTGTTGCTACAATGCTGGAAACTATGCCACTGATATTTCAAATACCAGTAGGATCACTCACGGTAGACAGATTTCAGCAGAGCTCCCCAACTAAGACAGACTAGAAAGACAGACCTGGGGATCTACTTCCAAAAGTTAACCAATGAAAACCGATGGATCACAGCAGAACATTATCTAACTCACTTGCTGTCTTACTCATCTAGTGCTGCTACATCAGAAATACCACAAGTGGATGGCTTTAACAAAGAGAAATTTATTTCTTCACAGTAAAGTAGGCTAAAAGTCCAAATTCAGGGCGTCAGCTCCAGGAGAAGGTTTTCTTTCTCTGTCAGCCTTCTCATCAATGTTCCCCTGGACTAGGAGCTTCTCTGTGCAGGGACCCCGGGTC
>NW_004444043.1:1445364-1467771 GCF_000243295.1 Trichechus manatus latirostris
TCCCCCTGTCTCTCTGCTCACTTCTCTCTTTTATATCTCAAGAGATTGCCTCAGGACACAATCCAATCTTGTAGATTGAGTCCTACCTCACTAACACAACTGCCACCCATCCTCCCTCATTGACAACATAGAGGCAGGATTTAAAACATGTAGGAAAAGCACACAATACCAGGAATCATGGCCCAGCCAAATTGATACACACATCACACATTTTTGGGGGGACAAAATTCAATCCATGACACTTGCTTTGGACATGTCATTGGGAAGGATCAACTAGTAGAGGAAGACATCATGTTTGGTGAAGTAGAGGCCAAGGAGAGTGAGGGAGACCCTTGGTGAGATGGATTGGTATAATAGCTGCAATTATGGACTTGAATATGTTGGTGATTGTGAGGATGATGCAGGACAGGGCAACGTTTCATTCTGTTGTACATAAGGTTGCTATGACTTGGAGTTGAATTGATGGCAGCTAACAACAGCTTCATCTTCAGCTAGCCAGTTAGAGTTCTCTAAGCTTCAATTCTTTCTTTCTTCTCTGCATTCCTTCCCTCCCTCCATCTCTCTTTTCCTCTCTCTGTCTCGTCCTCTCTCTATCCTTTTCTTCCTTGTTTCTTTCTTTCCTTCTTTCTCTTTTCATTCTAGAAAATGGGGAATCCCCTGGATGGTGCAAACATTTAAGCACTCTGCTACTAACTGAAAGGTTGGTGGTTCTAATTCACTCACAGGCACCTTGGAAGAAAAACCTGGTGATCTACTTCTGAAACATCACAGCCATTAAAAACTCTATGGAGTCAGTCCTACTGTGAAACACATGAGTCACCATGAGTCAGAATGGACTCAATGGCAACCATTTAGTTTTCAGTTTTTAACAACTGCCACACTATCCCAAAACATTATTTTTACTCTCAAATGACTTGATTTGGCAAAAGAAAGTTGTAATTTGTGAAAATCTACCCACATGATTTTTATTAACAATTATTATTATATTATTTATGATTAGTCTTGGAAAAAGATATTAGTCACAGAGAAAGAAGGATTCAGAAGGTGATTTTCCAATCATTCTTGCCATAAAGACTGGCTTGGAAGAAGGCTGAAGGCCAAGTATGAAATCATTATATAAAAATGACTTCAAAATAATAATAACAAAAGAAACTGTTTTAGTATGGCAGCAATAGCTCCTGAAAAATAAAAATCTAAGAAAATTGACACGATAGAAGAGCATTTCTTGCTAATGTGGCATCTTCAGTGTATAGCTGCTGAGAACATCCTAGATATTTGCATTCACTTGGTAGATTATTGAAGAGAGAACGTGGAGAAAGACATGGAAAGTTTATATGGCCCAGTTCTGGAAGTGGCGTATCTCACTTCCGCCTATAATCTGTCAATCAGAACTCAGTCATATGTTTACACCCAACAACACTGTAGACTGAGAAATATAGTTCACCATCAGACCCCAGAGAAAAAGGAAATAGGTTTGAGAATAACTACCCAGATTCTGCTGTAGTCACCCATTTTTCCTGTTTCTCAGATTGGAAAATTTCTATTGATCTATTTTTAAATTTACTGATTCTTTCACCTTTCATTTCCGTTGTGCTTTTAGCTCATCCAGCTAATTTTTATTTTTTCAGATATGATATTTTTTAGTTCTAAGTTTCACATTTGTTTCTTTTTCGTAACTTCTACTGAGAATTCCTAACTTTTCACTAATTGTGAACATATTTTCCTTTATGTCAGTGAGCATAGTTATAACACCTGCTGGTCTGCTATTCAAAATCATTGTCTATTAATTCCAACATCTGGGGTATCTCTGGTTTAATCTTTGTTGATTGTAATTTCTCTTGAAAGGAGTTCATATTTTCCTGGTTCTTTTAGATTGTGTCCTGTAGTTTTAGATAGTATCCTGTTCATTGTGAATGTTAGATTATTGTTAGTCTGATTTCCATTATTTCTCTGAAATGTGTTGATATTTTTGTTTTAGCAGGCAATTAACTTGTTTAGACTTAAATCGCAAACTCTCTCTTGGATAGCAGTTCTGAGTGTCAGTTCAATTCTTTCATCCTTAGCTGGGCTATTTTAAGTCTGTCCTGCACATGCATGGTTCAGGGCTGAGTCAAAGATTTGGGCAGAGTTTATACACAGAATTTGAGGCTTCCCCTCTCTGGGTGCCTGAATGCTGTCCTTTGGTTCTCTAGGTTAGAAAAACCGTGAAGTTTATTTTTGAGTTTTAGCCACCCCACATGGTGATGACTGTATCCTTCCCAAAGGCTAAAAGCTGTAAAAATGGGAAACACTCTGTGTTGTTCTCTTCTTTCAAGTGTTGACTTCCTTCATAATCTGTTTGCTTCACTTTTCAGTACCTTCAGGTAGTTGAATTTTACATTTTGTCCTGAATTTATCATTCTTATCTGGGGGTGGGGGGAGGAGGTTGGGTGTTAATCTGGGAAGAACTTAGTCATACTGGCAGTGGCACTCCATATTGTTGTTATTACTGATTCTGACATATTTATTATTTTGGGAGCTTCAGGGGTCAGAATTTTGTATGCTGAGAAGTGTTTTACTTGATAGTGACCTATACTGTCCAACTGAGTTTACATAGTTGATTTCTTTCAGTTGCTTAAATGTCTCCTTTTTATTTTATTAAATGTCTCCTTCTGTTGTCCACTCAGTGTTTTAGGTCCCTGAATGGCACAAATGGTTTGCACTGGACTACTAACCTAAAGGTTGGCAGTTCAAACCCACACTATGGCATTGTGGAAGAAAGACCTGGTGATCTGCTTTCTTAAATACTACAGTTAAGAAAATCCGATGGAGCAGTTCTACTCTGTAACACACGGGGTGGCCATGAGTCAGAATCAACTTGACAACAACATTTTCTTTTTTTAACTAAGCATTTTATTGCAATAATATAACAGAAATGATTGAAAATATAAATAACACTGTTTAAATTGTTCCACAGGTGGCTTTCTCAAAAACTGTGTTTTTTCCTACATAAAATATAAGTTTAGAGATTGTACTAGAAAAAAAAAGTTTAAAACATCTGCCTCCTCTTGTAGCAAATTCTCTTTGGCTGTTGACCCAATAGTCATTCTGCAAATTGAAGGATTTTGTTCCTTTCATTTTATTTCTTTTGCTTGTATGTGAAAGGGTGTATTTAGTGGTCCTTTAAAAGAACAGATTAAGGTTTATAATTTCTCAATTTAGAAAAGTTTTCTTAACATTACATAGAGTCTTAAAAGGCACAGCCTCTTCAGGGTTTGTTTTTATTTATATTTTGCAAATGTTAAAAACATTTATGGTTATAATTAAGTTTGAGTAGATATTACTTTGTGAACCCCAAAGAATAATACTCAATTGGAAACCACTTTCCTCTACAGTCAGCTGATGTTGTAGCTCGGACAAAATGCTCAGAATCTGTAAAAAGGAAAATATGTCAAATTCTTGTTTCTTTTTACAGCCATCTTGTTAGCCCTCCATGGAATCTTCCTTCCTGGGCTGCTTGCTTTACAGGAAGGTCAAATTATTTTAACAAAAGCTGATTATGAACATTGCAAATAGAGTTATCAAGCAAGTACATTACATACTTAACCCTTAGAATGTCTACTTTCTTCTGGCTGCTTTGCTAAATTTGGTAGAAAATACACATATCGGATGCAGCTTCATCTCTGTACCATTAAGCAGGTCAAAAAAAAGTATACGTTCCTTCTGTATTTAGAAAGCCTTCAGTTTTCTAGCCCCTCTACTTCAAACTTTTTAGAGTTATTCCATAAGTACTCTTTCCACTTCACTTCACAGCACACTTACTCCTTGATCCACTGCAAACTGTCTCCTTCCCTTTCCATGATCTTAGAAGTGTTCTTGATAAATTCCTCTATGGTCTCTTAATTGATACCTTGTTTTCCTAATTCTCTCGAAGCATTTCTGATTATTTCATTTTTTTCTCCTTTGCAAGTATCTCTCCCTCAATCTACCCTTTAAGATTCCATCCTGCTTGGTTGAGCTTTACATGCTTATGGTTTCAAGTACAACTCTCATCCTAAAGTCTTCCAATTTTTTATTTGGTCTGAATTGACTTGATGGCAACAGGACTGGTTGGAAGCTTCAAGTGCCTTCGCCAAGGATCTGCTAGAAACTTATATGCAGATATCCCATAGACACTGCAAATTCGAACCATCTACCAACAGACTTATTTCGTCTTTCACCTGGCCACTCCCTCCAAATCTTTTCCTTCACCTGTGTTCCCTTTATTGATGCCACCCAGTTGACAAACTTGAAATCTGAGCTCTTTCAGTTTTCCTCTTTTTTACCCTAATATTGAACCAAGTCCTGCCAATATTACTTTCTAAATTTTTCTCGAATTTCTCACATTTTTACCACTCCTACAATCATGACTGGCCATTGTCATTATTTATTTGGCCAACAAGTGTTATTCCACCGATCTTCCCTTTAAATCCCTTCAGATCCCTTTTCCACACAGTTTCTAGATGTTTTACAAAAAGCAAATATCTGACCATATCACTCTAGCAATAAACTTTTAAGTGGACTCTGTTTATTACCATAGGAGATCCTTATTCAAAAATTTCAGGACTGGTAGTGGGTTAACCCATTGCTGTTGAGTCGATTATGACTCATGGCAATCCCATAGGACAGAGTAGAACTGCCCCATAGGGTTTCCAAGGTTGTAAAACTTTACACCCTGGAGCAGCTGGTGAGTTCAAACCTCCAACCTTTCAGTTAGCAGCTGAGCACTTAACCATTTCATAAGGAGGCTCCTCAGTAGTGGGTTAGTTAATGTAAAAAGTTGGTTACAGTGGTGAAAAATTAAAAACGATACCTTAATTTATTTTAACATAAACTATATAAATTCTTATTAACTTATCAGTCTTTCAATGTTGGTTTATAGGGTCAAGACTTTTCTTGCCTATTAGTAGTAGTAAGCTGAGGATTGGAGTTTCTTGTCATCTTCTTTGCATTAACTATACTCATAATGCTTTTCTATGATTTGCGTTTTCTTTCTTTAAAGAGAAGTCATTATTTAACTACATTTACAAAGCATGATTCCCATAGGCTTCTAAGTTCAGACCTCTGGTTTAGTTTAGTTCTGAGATTCTGTCAATGTTCTCTTTCTTGATCTAGATTTGGGTTACAAGGCATGTTTACCTTGTAAGAATTAACTGAGCTGTACAATTATGGTCTGTGATTTTGTGTACATATGTTTTACTTTAAAACAAAAGAAAAACCAACATTTAAAGTAATGACTATGAGGCAGAGGACAGATAGAACATTGTGGGTTAAAGCAGAAATTTGATAATATAGTATTTGAGGTGTGCACTGAAGAAGGGGCAGGATTTGGATAGGCAGAGACGAGGAGGAGGATGCACGGCACAATAAAGGATGTGGAAGTGGGAATGTACAACGCATATTTGGGAGAAAATAAGGACACCAGTGGGCCCAGCAGAGAGTGCATGGTTGAGAATCATCAGTAAATAAGCTTGGAGAAGAAGGAAGGGTTCATATGAAATGAATAACACTGAAGGATTGTTTAAACTCTGAAAAAAAATCCTAAGTATATAGAAAAATACTTGCTCTCTAGGGAGTAATTCTTTTTTTTTTTTTTTTTAATTGTGCTTTAGGTGAAAGTTTACAGCTCAAGCTAATTTCTCATACAAAAATTTATACACTTCTTGTTCTGTGACATTACTTGCAACCCCCACAATGTGACAGCACACTCTCCCTTCCCATCCCGGGTTCCCTGTGACCATTTGACCCGTTCCTGTCCTTTCCTGCCTTCTCATCCTGCCTCCAGACAGCAGCTACCCATTTGGTCTCAAGTATCTAACTGAACCAAGAAGCACACTCCTCACACATATTACTTTTTGTTCTGTAGTCGTGTCTAATCTTTGTCTGAAGAGTGGGCCTCGAGAATGGCCTCAGTTCTGGGTTAAGAGAGCTTCCGGGGGCCATAGTCTCAGGGGTTCCCTCATTCTCTGTCAGACCATCAAGTTTGGTTTTCTTACATGAATTTGAGTTCTGCGCCACACCCTTCTTCCTCTCTATCCGAGACTCTCTGCTGTTTTCCCAGTCAGGGCGGTCATTGGTGGTAGCTGGGCACCATCTAATTCTTCTGGTCTCACGCAGGTGGAATCTCTGATTCGTGTGGTCCTTTAGTCTCTTGGGCTAATATTTTCCTTGTGTCTTTGGTTTTCTTCATTCTCCTTTGCTCCAAGTGGGATGGAACTAATTGATGCATTTTAGATGGCTGCTCGCAAGCTTTTAAGACCCCAGATGCCACTCACCAAAGTGGGATGCAGAATATTTTCTTAATAAACTTTGTTATGCCAGTTGACCTACATGTCCCTGAAACTATGGTCCCCAGGCCCCAGTCAGTCCCAGCTACTCTGTTCTAGGGAGTAATTCTTACTTCCTGGAGCTCACAAGAATATATGCAATGGAAAAGCATTATATCAAATGGATATACATCAAATTTGTTACAAATTTTCATTTTCTAAGCACCACTGTAATTTTGCAAGGAATTGGGCATTCCAGTAGTTTGAAGTTGAAGTCGTCCATGTATTATTTGCTCGTATAAAAAAATTTCTTAAAATAAAAATGAAATTAAAGTTATAACTGACAGGCTTCAACACAAGTTTAAGCCATACTTATTGAGAAGTAAAAAATAAAAACAAAACAGAGGCAACAAACACCACTTGTTAGCTCACATCAACCCTGAAAGTACATCTGGGAAGTTTTGTGCTTGTGAAAATGGGGAGGGTTATACTGGAAATGTTTTTGCTAACTTGACTAAAGCAGCACTCACTTCCACAAATACCATCTAATATAATCTGTACAGTCTCCACAGAATTCAGAGCACTCAGAAATGGCTTACACATTCATTCTTTTGTCACATGAGACAGGTGCTGTGCTATGAATGCAGCACCATTTTGGTATGAAAACTGCCACTTACTGGGAGTACATTTGTTAAAAGAAAAAGGGCTTTTCCTACATGAAAGCACATCTTTAAAGTCCCATTTCTCCCCAAATGTAGATGCACTGAGGGTCTCATATGTGCTCTTCACAGTTGAATTACTCTATATTGTATTTACTCAAGAAAATCCCAGTTGCTTTTCTTTCCCTTCCTTCTCCATTTCCTGATATAATATTGCCCTCTGCCAATTGGTTCTGAAACTCTGAACCTGCTGCCTGACTTATATTCCACTGTCAGCAAAATAGTTGTATCTTCAGAGAGAACTGTGAGTGACTGAACATGAGCCTAGGATTGATGAATACTAATAAGGTGGCTAATTTCCCTTTGGTAAATAACTTTTTCATTAAAATTTATTTTCTGGGTCTGAATTATCTGGATAATTGCATACTTCAAATGGCTCCCAAATGGCCATATTTGACTTCACACTCCTTCCTCACTTCTAGGCCCACATCTCCAGTTGCTCACCGAACATCTCTACAGATGTTGGCTGAACACCTACTGTTTGCAAAAATTTTTTTACAGAGGAATAAATTATTATTCTGGTCCTCAAGTATCTTCCAGTCCATTACATATCATTAAAATAAATGCACAGCAGAATATAAATGCAATATTAGAGTAGCAACTAATTATTGTCAGAATCCAGACAATAAACCAATATATAAACACATAGTATTTCAGATATTGAACATGCAAGGGAAAAAATGTAGCAGAGTAAGGGAGACAGAAAGTGGTGAAATTGATGAGATTTTTAATAAGATGGGCAGGAAAATCCCCTTCAATAATATATTATTTAAGCAACACCTGTAAGAAGTGGGAGAGTACACAATGTAGGTATTTGTGGGAAGAGCATTCTTGGCAGAGGGAATGGCTAGCACAAAATTCCCAAAGGAGACAGATACTTGACTTGTTCTGGTGTAATTTTACTTAACTAATACCTATATAGTACTTACTATATGCTAGGCATTGTTCTAAGTGATTTACAAATACTGATTCATTTAATCTGTAACTCAGGGTTTCTCAACCTTGACACTATTGATATTTTGGACCAGTTAATTACGTGATGTGAGGGGCGGTTTTGTGCACTGTAGGATGTTCTGCAGTATCCTTGGCCTTTATGAGCTAGATGTCAATAACATGTCCCAGGTTCTGTCAACCAAAATTTTCTCCAGATATTGCAGAATGCCTCTAGGGGGTAAAAATTATCCCCAGTTGAGAACCACTGACACAATCCTACAGGTAGTTACTCTTATCATATCCGATTCATAAAGAAAGACACACAGAGAGTAACTAACCTGGCCAAGGTTACTCAGCTAGTAAGTTTAGTTGGGATTTAAACCCAAGCATAATATTTTCACAATCCATACTGTTAACTGCTACGGCTGCCTATTTTCTAGGAACAAAAAGCCTAAAGTGCCTGGAGAAGGGTTAGCATTTAGTGAATAAAACCAAACGCTTTGCCATCATGTCAATTTTGACTCATTGAAACCCTTTAGAACTGCCCCATAGGGTTTCCAAGGTTGTAAATCTTAAAGGAAGCAGACAGCCACTTCTTTCTGGGTTTGAACTGTCAATCTTTAAGTTAACAGCCTAGCACTTAACAACTGTGCCACCAGGATTCCTTCAATTAGTGGATAGGGGTTTTTAAAAATTGAAGCCAGAAAGGTACAGGGCTGAGGAGGCCTTTTAAAGACTGTGCTTTTTACTCTAATTTAAATGGGAAGCCATTGGAGGGTTTTGAATAGAAGATTGATAAGATCTGACTCATATCTTAAGAAGATAACTTTATATCCTTAGGAGAAAGTAAGCTTTAGGTGGGCAATGGCAGTAGACTAGTGGGAGGATACTGCATGACTCCAGGTGAGAGATGATGGTGGCATGGAACTGGGTGGAAGAGATTGAGATGCTTGGAAATGGTCTGATTTTAGAAGTATTTTCAAGGTAGACCTGACAAGATTTCCTAATGGATTTAATGTTATATGAAAGATAGTCAAGTGTCAAGAAAGTCAATAAGGGTTTTAGTCCGAGCCACTGAAACAATGGATTTGCCATTTACTGATCAAGGAAGACTGTCGGCAGTTCAGGTCTGGGATTGGGGAGGGGTTGGGAATCAGTGGTTCTGTTTGGTACGTAAGTTTGAGATGACTATCAGACATTCAGACGGAAATGTTGAGTAGGCAGTTGGATATAGGCTGATGTTAGGGGAGAGGTGTATGTTAGAGATACAATTTTTGGAGTTACCAGCATATGGATGACCTTTATACCCATAATACTGGATGAGATCACCAAGAGAATTACTGAAAATAGATAACAGAAACTCAAGAACTGAGCCATGAGGTATTCCAATGTTCACAGGTTAGGAAAATGAGGAACAACCAGCAAAAAGGACTGAAAGCAGCACCAGTGAGGTAGGAGGAGAATCAGGAGACAGTAGAACTTAGGAAGCCAAGTGAAGAAAGCATCTCAAGGACAAGAAAGTGATTTCAAGAGAGTGCTTCAAATGCTGCTGACTCTGGTAAGATGATGTCAAAAGGTTGTTCATTAGTTTTGACAGTGTAGAAATCAATGGTGGACTTGACAAAAACCATTTGTACATTTTCTAGGGAGGAAAGCCTGATTAGCAGTGGTTCCAGAGAGAATGGAAAAAGGATGCAGAAACGCTATGCAGATAATTATTACAAGGAGTTTTGCTATAAAGAGGAGGCGAGAAATGGAATGGTTGAAGGGAGATATGAGAGCAAGTTGTGTGTGTGTGTTGTGTGTGTTTTAATATTACAACATTTTTCATCCTGATAAGGATTTCAGTAGAGAGAGAAAAACTGATGATGTCGAAAAGAGAAGAGACAACTACTGAAAGATAAACTTGAGTAAGTGACAGGGAATTGGATCCCACACAGAAGGCAAGAAGGGCTTGCCTGTAGATAGGTGCACAGACATTTTATCTACACTGATACAAGGGGGCAGCAAATGGCAGAGAAAGTGGGTGCAGATTGCAGGAAGGTTGATAGATAGAATGGTGGTTATATGTAGTTCTATTCTAATTGCTCCCCCCTCCCCCAGGGAAATAGGAAGCAAGGATATTAGCCGACTGGAGAGGGAGAAAGAGATGATGGAAGTTTGAGGAAAAAAGGGAAGTTATAAAATAATTGTTTAAGTGATTGGGAGAGAGAATGGAATAAGGAAACTAGTAGCATTGCTGGGCAGCATTAAAGGCACTTTTAAGGTTCAGTTATGGGTTTCAAAGAGAAACCAGTCAGGATGGTTGTGGATTTTTCTCTAACCTTATCCATATGGGTACAGACCCAGACAACACAAAGGGGAGAGGATCAAGCACAATGTTGGTTCAGCCAGAAGAGTATGAGTATGTGGAATCTAAGCTGGGAGTCAGAGGACATTCAGGTACCTGCAGGTAGGGCAGGGGTACCATCTGTGAATGATTAGTCCCGTGGTGGCTGAAGAATTGTTGGAATTACGGTACAAGATGGAGCGAGCTGGGAAGTTAGGAGGGAGAAGCCAGAGGTTATGGAGGTTGCAGTGTAGGGTGTGACCACTGGAGAGGCCACATGATTGGAATAATTGTCTATGCGTATACCGAAGAAACAAGGAGCTATGACCAGAATATTGGAAAGAGCGATGGCTAGCCATATCTTAGAATCTTTGAGGGGAGTGGGTGCGGTTGGCAAACAAATGTAGAAGGTGTGTGCTATTTGCGTAAAAATGTGGTAAATCAAGATGATGAAACTGCGTTAGAAATTGTTATAGATTGAATTGTATCCCGCCTCAAAATATGTTTTGTAAATCCTAACCTCTGCCTGTGGTTATAATCCCATTTATGAATGGGTTGTGTTTTTTATGTTAATAAGGCAGGATTAGGTTATGTCAATGAGGATTAAGTTATGTTTGTTATGTTAATGAGGCAGGATTAGGGTGTATCTTGAGTCAATCTCTTTTGAGATATAAGAGATTAAACAAGGAAGAGAGAGAAGCAGAGATGGGAGAAGTGAGATGCCAAGCCACATGAAGATGGCCCAGGAGCAAAAGCTCAAAGAGACAAGGACCTTCCTCCAAGCCAACAGAGAGAAAAAGCCTTCTTCTCGTGTAGGCACCCTGAATTCAGACTTCATCCTCTTAAACTGTGAGAAAATAAATTTCTGTTGGCTAAAGCCACCCACTTGTGGTATTTCTATTACAGCAGCACCAGATAACTAAGACAGAATTCTACCTTTCTTAGATTTTAATTCCATAGTTTTATTTATACTTACTGGCCATCTTGAATTGGACAATCATACAGTTTACTATGCAGGGAATGACAAATTGAAGAGGAATGGTGTCACATTCATTGTCAAAAAGAACATTTCAATATCTATCCTGAAGTACAACAATGTCAGTGATAGGATAATATCCATACACCTACAAGGAAGACCAGTTAATATGACTATTATTCAAATATATGCACCAAACACTAAAACCAAAGATGAGGAAATTGAAGATTTTTACCAACTTCTGTAGTCTGAAATTGATCAAACATGCAATCAAGATTCATTGATAATTATTGGTGATCGGAATGCAAAAGTTGGAAACAAAGAAGGATCAGTAGTCTGGCACTGGCCAGAGATCTTATGATAGAATTTTGGAAGACTAACGACCTATTCATTGGAAATATCTTTTTTCAACAACATAAATAGTGACTATACATGCAGACCCCACCAGATGAAATGCATGGGAATGAAATCGACTACATCTGTGGAAAGAGACGATGGAGAAGCTCAATATCATCAGTCAGAACAAGGCCAGGGCTGACTGCAGAACAGACCATCAATTGCTCATATGCAAGTTCAAGTTGAAGCTGAAGAAGTTAAAACAAGTCCCCTAGAGCCAAAGTATGACCTTGAGTATATCCCACCTGAATTTAGAGACCATCTCAAGAGCAGATTTGGCACATTGAACACTAACGAATGAAGACTGGATGAGTTGTGGGATGACATTGAGGACATCATACATGAAGAAAGGAAAAGGTCATTTAAAAGACAAGAAAGAAAGAAAAGACCAAAATTGATGTGAGAAGAGACTCTGAAATTTGCTTTTGAAAGTAGAGTAGCTAAAGTGAAGGAAAGAAATGATGAAGTAAAAGAGCTGAACAAAAGATTTCAAAGGTTGGCTTGAGAAGACAAGGTAAAGTATTATAATGAAATGTGCAAAGCCCTGGTGTTAGAAAACCAAAAGTGAAGAATACACTCAGCATTTCTCAAGCTGAAAGAAGTGAAGAAAAAATTCAAGCCTCCAGTTGAAATATTGAAGGATTCTATGGGCAAAATATTGAATGATGTAGGAAGCATTGAAAGAAGATGGAAGGAATACACAGTCACTATACCAAAAAGAATTTGTTGACTTTCAATCATTTAACACAAAAAAAACCAAACCTGTTGCTGTCAAGTTGGTTCTGACTCGTAGCGACCCTATAGGACAGAGTAGTACTACCCTATAGAGTTTCCAAGGAGAACCTGGTGGATTCAAACTGCCGACCTTTTGGTTAGCAGCTGTAGCTCTTAACCACTATGCCACCAGGGTTTCCTTAACCATTTAAGGAGGTAGCATATGATCAAGAACCAATGGTATTGAAGGAAGAAGTCCAGGCTACACTGAAGGGAATGGTGATAAACAAGCCTCCAGGAATTGACAGAAATACCAATTGAGATGTTTCAACAAATGGATGCAACACTGGAAGCACTTACTAGTCTATGCCAAGAAACATGGAAGACAGCTGTCTGGCCAACTGAGTGGAAGAGATCAATAATTGTGCCGATTCCAAAGAAAGATGATCCAACAGAATGCAGAAATTATCAAAGAATATCGTTTAATATTACACCCAAGTAAAATTTTATTGAAGATCATTGAAAAGCAGTTGTAGCAAGTACATACACAGGGAGCTGCCAGAAATTCAAGCCAGATTCAGAAGAGAACATGGAATGAGGGATATCATTGCTGATGTCAGAGGAATCGTGATGGAAAGCAGAAAAATACCAGAAAAAAATGTTTATCTTTGTTTTATTGACTATGCAAAGGCATTTGACTGTGTGGCTTATAACAAATTATGGCTACCATTAAGAAAAAACAGGAATTCCAGAACGCTTAACTGTGCTCATGTGGAACCTGTACATAGACCAAGAGGCAGTCATTTGAACAGAACAAAGGGACGCAGCATGGTTTAAAATCAGGAAAGTTATGTGCCAGAGTTGTATCTTTTCACCATACTTATTCAATCTGTATGCTGAGGAAATTATCTGAGAAGCTGGACTATATGAAGAAGAACGGGGTATCGGGATTGGAGGAAGACTTTAACTTAACTTGCCATATGCAGATGACACAACCTTGCTTGCTGCAAGTGAAGAGGATTTGAAGCACTTATTGATGACGATCAAAGACTACAGCCTTCACTGTGGATTATACCTCAACATAAAGAAAACAAAAATTCTCACAACTGGACCAATAAGCAACATCATGAAAAATGGAGAAAAGATTGAAATTGTCAAGGATTTCATTTGGATCCACAATCCACACACATGGAAGCAGCAGTCAGGAAATCAAACGACATATTGCATTGGGCACATCTGCTGCAAAAGACCTCTTACAAGTGTTAAAAAGCAAAGATGTCACCTTGAAGAATAAGGTGCACCTGACCCAGGCCATGGTATTTTCAAATGCCTCATATGCATGCAAACGGTGGACAGTGAATAAGGAAGAACAAAGAAGAATAGATGCATTTGAAGTATGGTGTTAATGAAGAATATTCAATATACTATGGACTGCCAGAAGAACGAACAAATCTGTCTTGGAAGAAGTACAGCCAGAATACTCCTTAGAAGCTAGGATGGCTAGACTTCATCTCATGTACTTCGGACTTTGTTATTAGGAGGGACCATTTCCTGGAGAAGGACATCATGCTTGCAAGAGGGTCAGAGAAAAAGGGGAAGTGCCTCAATGAGATGGACTGACACAGTGGTTGCAACAATAGGCTCAAATATAGCAAAGATTATGAGGATGGTGCAGGCAGAGGCAGTGTTTCGTTCTGTGGTACGTAGGGTTGCTATGAGTACGAATCGACTCAATGACACCTACCTACAAAAGCATGTATATACTGATTCATTGTTAAAACACATGGAAAGGGACAAAAAACAATATTAAAACACCCACTTACTCAACAACCAATCCTGAAAAATGTTAACTTTTCACTTCAGAACTTTTTCTCTTTGTAAAAAAAAATACATGACAGACACAGCTGAATATATCTCCTTTTCCAACTCCCTTCCCCTCTCTAAAATTCTTCCTCCTCCTTTCTCTGAAGGTGGCATATATCCACATCTTCATCAATTTTCAACACATACATACAATACTGTCATACTGCGATTATCCCTCAACATTTATCCATTTTAATATATGTAGATTTATTTAATTAACTAATGCCATGTAATTAATTTTAATTAAATATTATATGAGTATAGTCATTTACTGATCCATATGAATGGACATATAGGTAAATTCACCATTTTGCAATTATCAACAATACTGCAATTCACGTCAGTGTCCATGATTCCTTGTGAAGGTATGTTGAGTGTCTCTGTGGTATATACTTAGAAGTGGATATGCTATATTGTCAGTGATGAACAGCTTCAATGTTGTTAGATAATGCCAAATTATTCCTTAAAGCGGCTTGACCATCTGTACTCTCCCCTGAAATGTATGGACCTTCTCATTTCCCACATTCCATGCCAACACTTGATATTTCCAGACTTATTAATTTTTTTTCAATCTGATATATATGAAACAATATCTCATTTTTTTATTTTTCCCTGATTACTAGTGAGGTTGAACATCTTTTTTCTTATTTATATTAAATTATGATTTCGTTTATGGATTATCTTTTCAAATTCATGGCCCATTTTTCTACTGAAGTATACGTCTTTTTTTTTTAAATTGATTTGTCCACTTAAAAAACCGTATTCCTGATCCTAATCCTTTATTAAATATATGCGTTAAAACACCATTTTCTGTTTGTATTATGTCCTTTTAACTTTGTTTTTAGTATCTATTGTCGTATGTCATGGATTGAATTGTGTCTCCCAAAAATGTATGTATCAGTTTGGCTGGGCCATGATTCCTGGTATTGTGTGATTGTCCATCACTTTGTCATCTGACGTGATTTTCCTCTGTGCTGTAAATCCTGCCTCTATGATGTTAATAAGAGGGGATGGGCAGCAGTTGTGTTGTGAGAAAATATATTTCTCTTTGTTAAAGCCATCATCCACTTGTGGTATTTTTATTATAGGAGCCCTAGATAACTAAGACATCATATAAGAATTTGAGTTTTAATGAGGCTAAGTCTATCAACATTTTTCTCTTATATTTTGTGCTCTCTCTAACTTAAAAATTATTCTCTATACAGATAACCTTCTAAATTTACTTGTAAAAATTTTAGTTTACTTTTCATATTAAGGTTTTATCTTATAAAGTTATCTTTATCTTCATATTAAGGTTTTAGTTTATCTAGAATTTAATTTGTCTTATGGTGAGGAAAAGATCATTTTATTTTATTTTTTTCTATATGTGAAACCAATCGACTAGGACAATTTATTGAATAGTGATTCTTTCCTCATTGTTTGATATTGCTAGCATTTTCGTATAATAATTTCTCATGTAAGTGTGGATCTGTTTCTAGGCTTTATATTATTGTGTTTCATTAGGCTATTTGTCCATTTTCATATGAATAACACATATATTTTGAGGAGGCTATATTTTTAGGCGTGTACAAGTCCAGGTTATTATATTTTCTTCTCCTTTTATCATCTATAATGATGCTTATTGTTTTATGGTTTCTTTTGTCATATATACATATATATGTACATATACATACACATACATACACAAAGCAGCACTTTGTGGTGTATAGTTATTTGGTATATTTTCTCCATTTTCTTATTTTCAACTTTTCTGTCTCATTGTGTTTCAAGAAAGTCTCTTGTCAACAGCATATATCTGGCAATGGATACTAGTGATGGTTGTACAACATGACTGATGTAATTAGTCTCATTGAATTGTACAAGTGGAAAATGTTGAATACGCAAATGTTTTGTTAGCTACATTTTTATAACAATTAAAATGTAGCATATAACTTCATTTAAAAAATACAGTCTGAGACTTTGTCTTTTGTCACAAGAGTTAAAGAAATGCACAGTTATGTGATTACGATATATTTAGAATAATTTTTACTATCTCATTGTATATTTTCTTTTCAGCCACGCTGCTTCTTTGTTTCTTTGTTGTATCTTTTGTTTACATTTCACTCCATTACCTTTCATCCTCAGCTCTACACTTTTAGGTTTGAAATTTGTGTGATCTATTTTTTTTCTTTTACAGATTATCCTTAAAATTTTAGCTTGCCTCTGACTTTACAAAATTTTAATATATTTTAAATTGTTATATTCCTTCTAAAAAATAAGTGGATATTAAATATTTTATCTCCAATCTCCTAATCTCCATCTTCTATGTTATTTTATTCAGAAATTTAGTTAAATTGTAAGACTTTTTGGGTTGATTTTTTATTTCTTTCGTTTTTGGATGTTTCTAAATTACAAAAGTCAAACGTGGGATTTTTTGCTTACGACAATGTGGTGGACCTCTGAAATTCTGGCTACTATAAAGAATGTAGAAATACTAAACAATTTACAAGATTGTATATTGCAACTGCGTATTTATAGCTATGTTTGCAAAGAATTCAGAGATAAACCCTGGGGCAGAAAATGAAGAAGGACCTGAATTTAAATTAGTAAGGGAATGCTTATGCCATTGCTGCTCTGGAGTGTTTAATGATACTAGGAGTTTCAAGTTTGAAACTTTATTGACCGAGTGGGATTCATGAGACAAAGTCGTGGACCTGTTAGGGGTGGTGAGTTGGAATTGAGCCCTCTAGGTACAATCAGAACCCTTGAAGATTATATTCCTAGTAAATGATGGATGAAAACAAAAAATATGGCTGCCAGGAAGGGAACATCTTTTTCTTGGACTTAATTCCATTTAGGGAAAAAAATTCTATATTGAGTGTTTATAATCATATCTCTGCTCTAACACATGTGTGGGATTCAAATTTATACAAGCACAATCTGGGAAATCCCAAGCTGAAAAAGTAACTTTCAGTTGAGAAGTTACAAACAGATTAAATGTTTTAGGCATATAGCAGAAGAAACCCCATACCCTCTCTGGAGCAGGTTACCCAACACATTCCCCTCAAGAATTCCACAAATTTATATGAACTCACAATCAAAGTTTGCAAAACATCTAATGAAGCAAACATCCATGAGTGAGAGTAAATATAGGTTTTAAAAAGGCTAGATTAGATCCCTAAGCACTTTTTAAGATATAAAATATAAAATAAATATTTTTAAAATGTTTAAGGTATGAATAAAGTTGATAACATGAGCAAGAGCTGAGAGACCATAAAGAAGGACCAAAATGTTTTGAAAGAGAATCCACATGACAACATCCTCACCAAGGACATGTTCAGTGTAGAATGAATGCCTCTCTGGCAACAGCATGGAGTTCATTACTTCCTATGGCAGCATACTTACCTCTAAATTTCTGTGGCTATTGGAATATCCTTCCATAGTTTAAGCCAAAACTTGATCCTAATTTTATTGTTTGAGGCCAAAAAGTAAAAATTTAATTTGACCAAAGTGGAAGCTGGCATGAAATCACGAGGAACTCTGTGGACCCACTCCTTAGTGAAACTGGTGAAAATTATAAAACAACGACAAAAACAACCAACCATTTAAAGTCTCTGGAAGTAGCCCTAAGAACATACAACAAACGGAGAAATATTTATTCAAGAAAATGTGCTTAAACTCGTCTGGGGTCTTAAAAGCCTGCGAGCAGCCATCTAAAATACTCCACTGGTCTCACCCCTTCGGGAGCAAGGGAGAATGAAGAGAACAGGATACAAGGAAAAGATTAGTCCAAAGGACTAATGGACCAAGGCTACCAAGGCCCCCACCAGACTGAGTCCAGTACAGCTAGATGGTGCCCGGCTACCACCACTGACTGCTCTGACTGGGATCACAACAGAGGGCCCTGGACAGAGCTGGAGAAGGATGTAGAACAAAATTCTAACTCACAAAAAAGACCAGATTTACTGGCCTGACAGAGACTGGAGAAACCCCAAGAGTACAGCCCCCGGACACTCTTTTAGCCCAGTGGTGAAGTCACACCCGAGGTTCACCATTCAGCCAGGGATTGAACAGCCCCATAAAACAAAACAGGACTAATGAGGCACAGCAGTCCAGGGACAAGGACTAGAAGGCTGGAGGGGACAGAAAAGCTGGTGATAGGGAACCCAAGGTTGAGAAGGGACAGTGTTGACATGCTGTGGGGTTGTTAACCATTGTCATAGAACAGTATATGTACTGTTTAATGAGAAACTATTTGTTCTGCAAACCTTCATCTAAAGTACAAAAAAAAAAAAAGAATTATCTATGTGAGATCAAATTGATAACAGCAACTCAAAAGGTTTGATGGGAACCCTAGGAGGCAGTGAGTTGAAGATAACGGTGATGGAATAATTTGGAAAAGGATAGTGAGAATAGCAGCACAACTGGAAGAATGTAATCGGTGTCACTGAATTGTACATGTAGAAATTTTTGAAATGGTTTATCTTTGGCTATGTATATTTTCACTAAGAAAAAGAAAAAAAAGGTCCTCCAAGGTTAAGAAGGGAGAGTGTTGACATGTCATGGGATTGTTAACCAATGTCATAAAACAGTATGTGTACTGACTGTTTAATGAGAAACTATTTGTTCTGTAAGCCTTCATCAAATGTACAATTAAAAAAAAAAAAAAAAGAAAATATGCTAAAACTCAGTGAGAATTGTGAAAGTCTATGGTATTTGAACCAAGACCTGTGCTCTCCCTTCACCTTCTCAGCACAGTGAGACAGAAACTTCACTCCAGAATGAACAGCCAAGAACACAAGACTCACTCTTACCCAAGCTCTCAGTTGGAGAGCTGTCTTCCTTCGACTGACAGGACATCAGCATTTCTCATCCTTTCCCCAGCTACTTGTTGCTGAGGCTAAGTTCTGGTGAGTGCAAGCAAAAGATGGGGGCTTTCTACTGCTCAGATCCCAAGGGTGGGACAGAGGCTTTACTTTGGGTGCAGTGCCACTGAGAGTACTGGGGCCCTGATTGCCCTTGCCCTGGCTCATCGGGCAGGGATTCCATACTGAGAAAGCCAAGCTGAGGAGACCTGGAGCTGCTGTCTGACTACTCTGCTCCCATAGTGGAGTATCAGAGAGAAGTGCGCTATTGTCCATGCCCCCCAGCATCAGATTTAAAAGATAAAATTTTAAAGTAGTCATCATAAACATTTTCAAAGAACTGAAGGATATCATGATTAAAAAAGTAAAGGAAGGTATGATGATAATGTATCAAATGGAGAGTATAAATAGATAGAAATTATAGAAAAGAACCAAATGAAAATTCTAGAGTTGAAAAGTACAGTAACTGAAATGAAAAATTCACTAGAGGGCTTCAACAGTAGATGTGGACTGGCAGAAGAAAATTTTAGCAAACTTGAAGATAGATTAATACAGATTATGCAATCTAAAGAATTTAGAGAAAAAACAATGAAGAAAAATGAATTTAGTCTCAGAGGAATGTGGAATACCATTAAACACACAACCATACATGTAACAAGAGTACTGGAAAGAGAGTATAAAGCAAAAGGAGAAGAAAAAATATTCAAAGAAATAATGGCTGATAACTTCTCAAATTTATTGAAAAACACTAATCTACATATCCAAGAATCTCAACAAACTCCAAGTAGGATAAACACAAAAAACATAAACAAACAAATCATATTAAAAATGCTGAAAGCTAAAGACAAGGAGAACATCTCAAAACAGCAAGAGAAAATGACTTGCCACTTATAAGTGGACTCCACTAAGATCAATAGCTGACTTCTCATCAAAAATAATGGAAGCCAGAATGCAGTGGAATAACATATTCAAAGGAAAATTTATACTCAAAGAAAAACAAAGAGTCAGCCCAGAATCCTATTTCCAGCAAAGCTATCTTTCAAAAATGAACATGAAATGAAGACATTCCCAGTTAAACAGAAACTGAGAGAATTTGTTGCTAGTAGATTCACCTTATAAGAAATACTAAAGGAATTTCTTTAGGCTGAAAGGAAGTGACTCCAGACAGTAATTCAAATCCCCACACACAAAAAAATGAGCACTGGTAAAGGTAATTATGAAATTATAAAAAACATTATAAATATATATTTCTTCTCCATTTCTTATTAAAAAGCAATTGTATTGAACGATTTATATCTGATGTATTGTTGTACTTATAACATATAGAAACTTAATATGTTTGTCAATAGCAGCACAAAGGAGATGGGTGAGAGTAATGCTGTATTGGATTAAGGAAATAACTCTAGATAATAACTCAAATCCACAGGAACAGATGAAGAGAACTAGCCATGATTTCTGTCTTCCATGAATATTTACAATCCCAGCTCTCAGTCTCTTGGGCTTATATCCAAGTCCAGTTCCCAATGTGGGCCATGCTGATATCAGTTTATGCTTATTTCTTTGGCTTTTGTTTTTCTATATCTACTATCTGGAGATTTTACTTCCTTTTTGAGCTTGGATATGTATTTACAAACACAATTTTTTGTGCTCCATTTTGTCTTTTTTCCTCCTTCCTCATTCAGTGATGAGGTGAGGTAGTTACTCTCTTTCTACATTCCTTGGTAGTTTGTATTTTCTTTTTTTGTGTGTGAGATATGATTGTATTTCATAGAATTATCCCGCCTCTATACTGTGAGATATTTGATGACATTAATCTCTCTTCTCTAGCATATAGTTTAACACATAGCAAGTACTCAACAAATATTTGTTGGATAAATGAATAGGACTCTTCTCATTTTTCATTGAAATACCCATTGCTGTCAAGTCAATTCCGACTCATAGTGACCCTATAGGACAGAGTAGCACTGCTCCATAGGGTTTCCAAGGCTGTAATCTTTAATGAATCAGACTGCCACATCTTTCTCCCACAGAGTGGTAGGTGAGTTCAAACTGCCAACCTTTTGGTTCGAGCCAAGCGCTTGATCACTGCACCACCAGGGCTCCTTTTTTCATTTAAACAGGAAGATCTATTTCTGCTATTGTGAGCATTCACTCAGACAAAAGAGAAAATTTGGATCCATCATGCCATTATATTATCAAACAGCAACAACGGGCTAGTTCATGGAGTAAAATATAGAGACAGGTCTTTCCTCATGTTGATTTCCTATGCTCACTCTGCTTCTGCTTTATTCTCTACTTTATTAGTGCATTGTGTCATTTCCATCAATCTACAAGTTGCATGTTTTCTTTTCCTTTCAGATATTTTGCTATTTTTATTACCCTCCCAGGTTATCCTTCCTGCTCCAGCATGGTGTCTGTGGAACTCCAGTGGGCCCTGCATTCAGCTTAATGCGGAAGAGTTTAAAAAGTTGTAAATAGGAGTTCCGGCAAGATGGCGCTCTAGGTAGAAGCACCACGCCGTCCCTCCACAGCAAAGATCTGAAAAACTAAGCCAAACAGAGAATGCAACAATCCTGAAACCCTAGAACATCGAATGAAGAGATAAAGAACTCAGCCGAGCACCCAATGGAGTGAGAATACTGACAGAGAACGGAGAGCGAGGAGAGATTCATGCAGAGGTCCCCTACCAGCTAACGCAGCGCGGATCGACCATCTTGGACTCCTATCAGAGACCAGCAAATGGGGGTACGAGAAAGCAGCCTCACAGAGCATCCAGTGGGAGACAAAACAGCCGGTAATTTGCGGTGTGCGCTTTCCCACCCCCCACCCCTCTTCACCCTGGCTTGGCCTCCTCTGCTTTCTGTGGCCACAGTCTCTTGACAGGGGAAGCGCCAGCTGCTTGGATTCCACACACCCAAGCGGGCAGCTCTCTGGGTGCCATTTGTTGGCTGCTAGTGTTGCTTTTTTTTCTGCTTCTTTTGATTTCTCACTTGCCTCTCGCCGCCTCCCCCTCCTTTCACTCGAGTGCCTGGCTCCGAGCACCATCTTTGCTTCTTCCTGAGGGGCTGCGGGGCTTCATACGAGTGTGCAGCTGCTTCCCGGTCTGGGCTGCCGCACTGGTGGGATCCCGGGGCTTTTGTTCGTTTGTTCCTCTGCTTCCCGCGGCCACGGTCTCTTGACCGGGAGGCACCAGCTGCTTGGATTCCACACACCCAAGCGGGCGGCTCTCTGGGTGCCATTTGTTGGCTGCTAGTGTTGCTTTTTTTTCTGCTTCTTTTGATTTCTCACTTGCCTCTTGCCACCTCCCCCTCCTTTCACTCGAGTGCCTGGCTCCGAGCGCCATCTTTGC